>NC_133232.1:25249814-25507314 GCF_040436345.1 Pagrus major | reverse complement strand
TCTACTTCTAGTTGCCCATCTGGTGCTGCTATGCTGTGCTGCACAGCCAGCTCTCTAATAGCTCCAATAAGCCTGTGGTTTGCTGCCTCATACACACACACATATATACACAGATATGTACACACTGGCGCATGAACACACACACATACTTACACAGTTAACACAAACCTTTACACACATGCTCCTCTCGCTGTTATTCTTCATCCAAGAGAAAGAGGCCGAAAAATGACCATTTATTTACTTTGAGCTGTGGGGCTGCGGCAACACAGCCTGCCAGTACCAGAAGAAGAAAAAAAAAGAGTCAAAGAGCGAAACAGAGGAGGGAGTAGGAAGGCAAAAGGTAGGCGAACAACAGAAGAGGACAGAGGGAGGAGCGGTGGACGAACAAGAAAAGAATGAGCCAGAAGGAGCCACAGGTTGAGAGAGAGGGAGAGAGTCTGCTGGTGGATGTGGCGCAGCGAGCTGTGGTTTGGTCCAGTGTAGCATTTGGTTGTGTTACAGTCTGGCTGTGGCTTGTGTGGGTTGGGTTGAAAATGAGCGGGGAAACAAACCCGGGCAAGAAAGTAGCTGAATTCACTCGAGCACTTGAAAGCACACATTACAAGCGCTTAATAAATGTATCTTCCAAGTGATTTTCATGCAGGCTGAGGTTGTGTAAGTGACTGATGAGACAAATTAAGGTTCACCTCATCTATTGCAAATATTTTGAGTTGTATTTATGTTTATCCAGGTCTGCTGGAGGGAGAACGCTGCCCTTCCCAGCCTGCTCCTGGCGCGGCCTTTGGGGCTCCGTTCAGTAGCAGAGTGTCTTTCCAGCTCGCAGGGCCGCACTGGGTCCAGTTCCAACAAACTGAGAACTTATTTACATTCGCGGGGGAAAAATATGCCTTTTCAAATATGCCTTACAAGCCATTTCTCGCCAGAAAATATTTCTACACATGTAAACAGGACAAATTGTCAACTTAACTTTGACGTGGTTCCCCTGGATGTGGTGGATTACGCTCAGATTCAAAGCCAGGTTGTTCCAGTTTACCCGACAAAACAGGTCTCTCTTCAACAAGATGTTTATTTGAATCCCCTTGGGAAAAGGCAGGTGTTGCCAGTGTACACAGGCCTAATGTGGTTTGGGGAGTTTACCCTCGAGCACAAACTACAGGTGCTTGTAGGAGTGTGTGCTGTGCTGCACACAAGATAAGATGCCGAGATGGGAGGAAAGCATGTGTCCCACAACCCCTGAGCAATGAGGTCCGAGTCGGCAGGGATGATACAACCAAAATGACTGACTGACAGATGCACACACTCACACACACACACACACACACACACACACACACACACACACACACACACACACACACACACACACACACACACACACACACACAAACACTACTCTACTCTGAAGGCCAAGGTTGCCACAGTTACCTGCTCTCTGTTTCTGTTCCCTCTTCCGCTCTTTTTCATCCCTCTCTCTCTCCCTCCCTCGTCTTCTGTTAATCTGTTCCAGAGCATTGTGATCACATGGAAAAAAACATAGCAAGTGCACATATTTCCCCCTTAGCCAAGAGTGAAAAAAACACACACACACACAGGGGTGGGGTGGGGTGGGGTGGGGTGAGGGGGTGGGAGAAGGGGGGGTGCATGATGGGGAGAAAAAAAAAAAGCGAAATAAACTGTTTATTCAAAGGCAGCGCTGAGCCCTTTTGTTGTGGTGGGGACCTGTCTTTTATTAGCAGCCTGAAAAGCCTTCAAAGGCTGGAAAGACAGAGGACATGCCAACAGACGAGTGTATACAAGGCAGAGGAGAGGGGAGGGGAGGTGGGGGGAGATGTGAGAGAAAGGGGGGACGGTGAAGGGGACAGGGCAAAAAGGTTTAGAAAGAGGCAAACGAATAAAGTCTGGGGACATGAATGGGTAGAAAGGTCTCGCAGGGGGGAGGCAGAGGAGGAGGTGATGGAGGGTTGAGAACTTGAGATGGTGCCACTGGCAGTGAGGACACAGAGCGAAGGCCAGCGCAGAAGGAAAGGGGGGGGTGCTGGGACTCTTCCAGATGGACCATAATATGGGGAAACTGTTCAGAACTGTTCTCATATGTTTGCAGCTTTTTACACTGGCAGGACTTTCACAGCGTCTTGTAACTGATTTTGTCAGTGTGTGTGCATGTGTGTCTGCTGGGGAGGTTAAGAGGAGAATGATGTTTTATATCAGACCTTGATAGTTCAGAAAAAAGTCCTGGCAAAGACTCTGTGTATGTGTCTGTACCTAAATCTGTACACAGTTATGAGTGTGTGTTTGTCAGCGTGCTGTGTGGTAGGTGTTTGTGTGCATAAACTTACACGTGTTAGTGAGATGGATGTATTTGGGGATAGCTTGAAGAGGCAAAGGAGACATTCCCTCATTGCGTAACTTCATCTCTTATCTCTGTTCTCAAAGCAAACTGTCAATGCTACGTTCCCATCTCCCCCTCTCTCCCCCCCTCTCTCCCCCTCTCTCTCTCTTTCTGGATCAGGTCTTCAAGGGCACAACCGTTTTGCTTTCCTCCTCACTCATCCTGCTTTCCATCTCATCTCCTATTCAAGCTGTTTGTCTACTTTGGAAAAGTGCTGTTAAAGTGATGTGGCCACTATGATCCAACCTTAAAGCACTGTGTGCGTGAGAGTGTGTGTGTTTGCGCTGAAAAAAAAAAAGCTGATGGTATGAACCATGTGTGTACGTTTGTGCATAATGCGTGCAATCTATTTTAGCGTTTGTCTGTTGTGTGTATGCGTGCGCCCGCCCGTGCACGGTGACCGCTCTTGAAGCTGAATCAAAGTGCTCTGCTTTCAATAAGAGTCACAATCAGCAAAGTGGCAGCAAGCAATGACATCACTGCAGCTGGGTCCCCAGCTGGAGCACAGAAAGGACTTTGGCAAGTGTGTGTGAGTGAGTGTGTGTGGACGTGTGTGTGTGTGTGTGTAACAGAGTCAAAGACCAGTGTACGCATAGTTTATTTGTAATATGCATATTTCATGCAATTCGTAAACTTTGTGGCGGAGCAAAATGCAAGCAGGTCCGTGCCAGTGTCGAACCTTTCCTCGCAGCGCTCATGAGAGAGTGTGTGTGTTTGTGTTGTGTGTATATGGTGGCTGAGAGCGTAAGTGAGATTTCCAACCTCAGTCGTCCCCATCAGTCTCTCTGCACATTCTGTGCCGTGTTTCTATTGGAGCAGACAGTGCTGCGGTGAGAAAAACAACAGGAATTTCATCTGTCATTGATTAAGCCCATTAACGGTGGTGTCTGATGTCTTTTACACTCATTCCACACACACCGACATGCAGCTGCACTCACAAACACACACACACACACACACACACACACACACACACTCACCCTGACTCCCCCCTCACTGCACTGCTACCAAGACTACCATACAGTAACGGACACACCATGGAAGATCATCAAGATCCACACCATTACTGTGTGTCTGTTTGTGTGTGTGTGTGTGTGTGTGTGTGTGTGTGTGTGTGTGTGTGTGTGTGTGTGTGTGTGTTTGTGTGTGTCTGTGTGTGTGTGTGTGTGTGTGTGTTTGTGTTGGGTGTGAATGGATTTTCACACGCTAAGTCATGCAAGCCGGAAAATACTGATCATAAACTTCCAACCAGCATGAGCAACCAACAACCCCACAGAGAGCCAACACACACACAAACTCACACACACACACACACACTCACACACACACACTGGAGGCGCAAGCTACTGACGCGTTTTACACACAAGCATGTACACACACACACATTGTAAACTGCACTCGTATGAACAAACCATGCTTTCAAACACACACACGTAGGACACAGCCACTGAAAACACACTGCTACTGAGCATACCGCGCAACCAGACACTCCAAACTCACTAAACAAATGTCTGATGTTGTCACTCTGGTATTTACCACTCCACCACTGTCAGTTTATAAGCCAGCCTCACTACTTTGAATGTGCAAGCATTGTGATTTTAGCTGCGTGCTGAAAGTACAGCTCACATAATGTGACAGTTATTGGTTGAAAACAGAGCATGAGTGCTACAATTCCACTACGTCGGCATGGTTTACGTCTCTGTTTAACTATAAAATGAACACAAAGATGAAAGAGTTCATGTGTTATTGGTGTACCTGAACAAATATTGTTGTTTTCATCACCAAAGATACTCTGCACTCTGTCTGTTTGATGTGCTTTTGCACAACCCCAAAAGTCATTGTCGGACACAGTGAAAACACCCTGAAACTTCTCTCTTCCATGTAATTCAAGTTTCAAATGATTCTGCCCAAATGAGGATGAATTTACGAAAAACATTGCGCTCAAGGTCCACTTACGATCTTTTTCTGGTCCTTTCAACCATATTTCATGGTCTTCATCATCAGATGGAGGTGCCTCAGCTCTCACCCAAATCTGAAACTTCAGTCTTCAGGTGGTTGCATCCCACCTGTGTGACATCTCTATATCAAGTGAGCAAACTCCATCCACTGAGGAGGACTGTGAGATATGATTGAAAGCTTCAGAAAAAGCTGGTAAGTGGACCTTGAGTTAAGAATATTTTTGTGAAACTACTGTGGTTTCATGTCAAGAATTAACTTTCCCGCTGAGTTTAAAATATCATCTGATCTGTCATGCTGGATACACAAAACTGTAGAAAACGATGCATGAGATATTTTAAGGGCTCCACTTGATCTAATGGTGCAGCCAACAAAATGTCGTCTTGGGTTTAAATAATTTATCCAGATTTAATGTACTTACATTTTAAAGAACAAAAGGATGCAGGAGGCTGATCAACGAGAGACGAAAAAACATTAATCAACAGGGGTAAAACAAAAAAACAGTTCAATGTACTGAAAAGACAAAAGTGGGAAAATGTTTAAAATACAGATGTGCGACAAATTAAGACAAAAAAACAACATTAAGTGTCTTAATAAGATCTTGAGCCACTACAAGCTGCCAAAACAGCTTTAAACTTGGTGTCTAAACTCCGCTGGAGGGATGAACACCATCAGACCAGAAGATGTAAAAACAAAAAGTGCTGTTTGACATGTCAGTCCAAAACATCCTACAGATGTTTAATTGTGTCTAGATAATGAACTTTAAAGGCCATAGCATATGATTAACATAATTTTCATGCTCATCAAACCATTCAGTGACACAAGGACGAGCACAAGGTTGGGCTAAAGTTGCCCGAGCCAGTTTGACCTCTTTGACAGATCTGACCCTCTGGAGGAAAAAAAATGGTTGTTGTGGCTGTATGAATATGAGCGGCCTATAACTGATAAGTTATACCAAATTAAATTACAGCATGCCTCTGCAGGATACAGATTGAGTGGCCCGTTTAAAAAGAAAAAAACCTGATGCAAAGCGATGCCCTATGCCCCCAGTCATTTAACAAAGCATCATCCAAACTTGGTAATATTGCCGTTGAGTGAGAGCTCTGGGTGACTCTTTACTGTCTTTTTGATGGTATTATCAAAGTCCTTATAGGCAAGTCTTGCCTCTCTGCAGCCATCTTGGCAATGCCCCCAGGCAGTTATTTCAGGTTAACAAGGCCAGGCCCCTATCTAAATGAATAGGGAGAGCCAGAAGTTCACTTTCAAGGGTCACGGACATAAAAACTACATGTATAGAATCACCATTTAAACTGATAACAACCATGGTGACTTTGGTGACTTTGGTCAACAATAACATTTAAAGAGTGGCGCTCGCAAAAGAGTGCTTGAAAAAATGCTTCAAAGTTAAATGTCTAATCTGTGAATAACCTCACCTTGTTTTGTAATCTTGTGCATTATCAGTATATTGTCCTCTTCACAGCTTATTAGAAGTCAATCTGCAACTCCGTGAAACTCAACTGTTCGCTCCCGTCAATGCAACAATGTAACTGGCGATATCTTTCCTGATTCTGGCATGACACATAGGCAGCCGATGTAAAAATGCAAAATAACTCCTTAGTTACGACAAAGTTTGCATTATGTAGAAGTAGACTGTTGGTTTATGCTAAATTAGATATTGTATACAGTAAATATGAAGCTACATGTCGTATGCGAACATGATTCCAAGTTAGTATGCCTCGGCAGGTCAAACACCGACTTTAGCTTCTTTCTAGCTTGTGACGTGAGCTGCTAGCTTTGTTCTTGAACACGCTTCCTTCAGCTCATGATACATTTTCAACCAGATGTAGCTGATAGAAGTCACCTTATTTTGTCAGTTTTCAGGTTAGAGCAAAGGCCCCTCAAAATGTCTGTGCACGTCCCTGCAGTGACCTCATGCCCTGTGTGGAAGCATCTGCATCCGTTAAGTTTCTCCATTCAGGTTTCTTTAATTTGTCTCCCGTGTGTGTATGGAAAACGTCAATTATCAGCTCCATAGGAATGTTCATACAACTATGAGTCTTGAGTGAAGGAGACGCTTCTTAATTGCTGTGCAGCATTTCAAAATGTGTGGGAATATATTTTTTGGCTTTGCTCTATACAAAGGAATTTAAATGAAGATAATTTAGTTGTGTATAATATGAGTCTCCCTGTTCTTTTCCATTTTCACTGTTTAATCCAATATGTAGTTGTTTGGGTATTTATAGCCTCTGAAGTTTCCTTTCACTTCGGTCAGCGCAGTTCTCACCAGATCATTTGGATCCAAAATAGTTCCCTTATAATAAAAATCGTTTTCCTCCAACTGAGCTGAATACAGGCTATTGAGCTGAAGAGAATAATTTGACCAAATGGTTGTCTACCAGCTGTCACTACTTGATTCATTCATTTTTTTTATTGCAGAAGCAAGAAGAGAGTTATGACTTACAAGATATAAAAATAGAGCTTTCAAAACTCATGAATTTATCTGACTGCAGTTTAATCATCCAACAACTGCGAGTCTCAAACCAGTCAGAGGCAAAAAAATATTATTTGTATGATAAAATTTACATTGGCAAAGCTCTTTACGGTGCTGCAGTTAGTCATACTTTCAGCGGCGGAATAGAACAGAGGGTAAAGCAGAGCTGAACACAAAGCATACGGCAGAACAGGAGAGGAGAGTGAAGCCAACAGCAGAGACCTGGGGGAACAGAGCAGCGATGAGGGACGGCTACCAGAGACACCCAGCAACTCACATGGGCATGCACAGCAACCCACACACACCAGTGCACTAGGGCTATAAAAAACACACACGATTACACACATAGATACACAGCGCAGGAAAGGGCACACGGTCAAACACACACACCATCCGACAAACAACACACCTGTAGTGCACATGCATCCACGTCTTTGTTCCAGTGCACACTGAACACATAAACTCAAGCTTGTTATCACAAATCCTTTCTTATCTGCATGTTTCCTCTCATCTTTTTCTCCCAGCTTCCATCTCTGTCTTTCTTCTCCTTCTTCTTCTATCAAATTCCAGGCATCCGTCACATTCCATATTTCCATCACGGGAGACAGCCCCACGGCCTTGCCGCTCTCCAGAAGTCCAGAGCTCTGTCCAACACACCAGTCTGACTCCAGAATCCTGTCATGTGCTATAATTTAGCTCTTTCCAGAACGCTTTACTTTCCCTCTGACTGTCACTTCCCATACATCACTGTCATTCAGCTCATCTGTCGGGGGTCTGGGAAAAGGGCTGCGGGTGACTGAGCAGAGGTGTCATCAGATTCCTGTCTGAGTCTTTGTCAGTTGTTTCCTCTGCTCTCTCTCTCTCTCTCACACACACACACACACACACACTTACAAACACACACATCTGACCTGAGTCTAAATGACAAAGGACAGAGGGCAAAGGCAGGTGGGTTTACACTGAGTGAGAGGTTGAAAAGAGGAAGGTATTAAGTGATAGAAGCCAACCGAGAGAGTGTGAGCGAGGGGGAAAGAGCGTGAGAGAACGAGAAAGAACCAGAAGAAAAGGGAGAATAAAACAACAGGCAAAGTGGGAGAGAAAAGGAGAGGGAGAAAGCCTCCGGAGTGCTTTTTCGCTCCAACGGGACAAAAGGTTACAGCATGACGGGGGTAGGTGTCAGGTGATGTGTGACAAGTCCAAATTAAAGATGACATAATGGCGGGGGCCCGGATGGGGTCCAAACTAGGGGCTGACTGAGACTGAGGGTGGGGGCAGACCGTGGCAACCGAGTCGAGCTGGGCCATGCTGGGCTGGGCTAGGCTGGGGCTGGGCAGCAGGGGGCTACCCTGCAGGCTCCTCCATATGGAATGCGTTAGCCTAGCGATTGCTAATGAAATGCAGGCTGACGTCAGGCAGACACCCACCCATTGTTTTGCTGCTTAATTTGTTATAATATTTGTCTTACAAATGAGGATTTTGCCAGGACAGAGGAAGAGTGAGAGGCTGCAGCTGCAGATGAACAGAGGTGGGCGAAGGGTATTAGAGTAAGAGCCCAATGTTAAGGCCGCAAATGGGTTTTGAGCATTCGCAGTAAAGGTAGAGAAAAGCTAGGGGACTTAGCATAAGTGCTAACAGAAGAAGAGCCAAGGCTTCAGCTGTCTAAGTGGGAGGTATAGTGACCGGAGGACTAGCATGGGTGGGTGCACTGGGAAGGGAGGGGCTGCTGTGAGAGGCTCAGAGTATGTGTTAATTGCATATGGAAGTTTTTAAGCATCAACAAACATTTGTGCATTACTCACAACAATTTGTTTAAGGAATGCATCATCCAGGCTACTCCCGCAGCTGCCTGCCTGTTAAATGCATCCGTATTTACACTCTTTCAGTAAGTGTTATTTTTCGGAATTCTTTCTCCTCTCTCTCTCTCTTCCTCTCCTTCGAGCCCATTCACCCAGTTTCCAACATACAGAGAAGTCTTCCGAAAATAGGCTCAGTGAAGCAAGTTAAAGAATGCTTTTGTTATTCCAAAAGGACTTGTGCTGTAATTGACCACCACCTGGGCATCTGGCAGAAGTCACAGTGAGCCGGAGAGAAGAAGGATGCAGAGGGAGAGGAAGGAGCTGTGGACGGAAAGAATGAAAGAAACAACAAAAAAGGGAGATGAACAAATGGAGACTGAGGAAAGAAAAGAAAGGAGGAGAGATTAATGGAGGTGGGGAGGGGGGGGGGGGGGGGGGTGAATGATGGAAAGTGTGTGTGCTGTACCCCTCTCTCTCTCTCTCTCTTTCTCTGTCTCTCGCTCTCCCACTCTGACATGTCAATTCGAAGGTGCTTTATTGGCGTGAGTAATGATGGGAGGTGTTGCCAGGGTAATTACATAGCACATTAAAGGGTTTCATAAACATTACAGTTCCTCCTCTGCCCGGTGGCAAGGCTAAAGGGGCAGGGAGGAGGAAAAAACAGAATGAGGGAAACGGACACAGGGAGCAGGGAGCAGAAGCAGCACAAAGGAGAGCAGGAGAGGAGGATGGAGGAGTAAAGGGCACTTTCTGGAGAGGAGGGGGAGGAAGGGAGGAGTGTGGAAGAGATGAACAGAAAAGATGACAGGAGTGAAGGTTACCATGATCATGGATTCCATCGCTGAGCGCCTGAACATGAAAAAGAAAGGAAAAAAAACAACATGCCGGATCGGCGTCCAACACAAGCCACAGCTGCAATTCACATCATTATGCATGGACAGCACTGGATAACTCCCTCACACACACAGCCGTGAAACACACATCCACACAACTTTGTGCATACCCTTGTTGACACAATCTTTGCATGTACTCGTAACCATTCACACTATAGCCACAAACCCCACACACTCAGCTGTGCACAGTCTGTCACTGAGGGTCACAACACTCTCACTCAACCAAACACACACAACCACAAGGACCATAATTAAACAAACTTCCACCCAGCCGCTGAGCGTTGCATATTTATGTACAACCTCATTGGTCGAAAGCAATTATCTTCTTCTTCTTCCTCCTCTCTGCCAATCAGTGTCAGACAGCATGTAGTGCCAGTCCGGCAGTAAATCGGCAGAGTTTTTGTCTTTAATGTGCAGTGCTCTAGTATTCTATCTTTACTGTCTTGCATTTAAATGTCAAATCTGCTCTTGTTGAAATTTATTTCTGTCTGTGGTTTCATTTTATTGGGCCGGTCAGAAGTTTTTGGCCCCTGCAGGAGCTCCTGTCATGAGTAACTGATAATGCTGATATACGATCCAGGTGCATGAAGATGGTGCTCAGTATGTTTTTTACATACCACTTCATCAATGCAAAGTGTCCAAACTTCAACAAGTAGTCTTGCCAGATGGCACAGAGGTAAAGATGAGACAGTCTTGCTGCTGGATTGCATATGTCGTTGCATCTATGGTCGATGTTATGCACTTGGTTAATATGAAAGGCAGACAGATGTTTTGTATCATTCGATTTTTTTGGCAAAATCGTCCACAGCAATGACGATAAACTCTTGAGGCCACTGAATAACATCCATAATGAGAATCGTACCATGTATCCCGTAGCCCAAATAGCACGACTACCTGGGCACGATTCACTCTGCAAAATCAGGCCTTGGCCTAACAGTGACAGGCTAGATTGCATGAATAATCACCCTGACACAAATCCAAAGCAGCATCAAACCCTCCAACTTGAAAGTGTCAAAGTAAAGTTATTCCAGCGCTTCAGCTGGGCTAAGTATAGAGACAACAGCTGCAATGGATTCTGGGAGGGAGGAGAGTAAACGTTCATATTCGCTGGATTAATCTTGCTAAGCGAGAGAAGGGAGCAGGCTGTGCACCACCAACATCGCCGCTAATAAAAACAATATTTTGCTTTTCTCTTCATCTCAGCCGCGGCTCACTATCGCACAAGCGGCTCGCCGCTAATTAATTCCTGCTCTTACTTAGTTGCAGCTGTCGATTCTCTCATCTCGCAGACGCGGACAAGTGGCGAACAGGTTCTCATTTCAAAGCCCGGCACACTGTACACATTCCTTGACTTCGCATGGGCCCCCCTGTCATCAAAGGGCCTTTATTAAGTGTCTCATACATTTACACATTGGGGAACAGTTTAAACTTGGCCCGTGATTAACAGACAAGGGATATCTATCCCAGAAACCAATGTTAGGCTGACATCTCAACATCTGATGTGAAGTTTAAGGTCCATGTCTGCAGGTATTAATCAAAACCACAAGCCTCTCTCTCCCTGCAGAGATCCCACATATACACGGGCCTGCCTTCCCGCTCCCTCTTCCCATCCAAACATATACAGCCCATACCTTATAGACAAAGCTAATTGGACACAATCCACTGCACTTGACACATCTAAGAACTCCAAATCTGTGCAGTGTCACCAGAATGATGGATTGCATTTATACTGTTCAAAGTTTTCACAGTGTCAAACACTTTAGAGTACACAGCGGGGGGGACGATATCGTCTGTCTGCCAACTTGCTTTGACTGCATCCAATCCAAGGACTATCTAAACGCCACTCACACCTCCGCACGCACAGACTCAGTTATAACGAGTCAACAATGGGCCAGCAGCTCAGAACGCTTCAAACCCCTGCATGTGGTTCCACTCCAGTCACCCATAACACAGAGTCCAGCACACCATCCCTCTCCTCCACGATGACCTTGGGGTCAGGCCAGAATGCCCTCATATAATGAGAGTGCTGTTTGGGGATTTGTTGGACTGTGATAGAGAAAGGGCAAGCACACGCAATGCACCCTGGGTCTTTGTCTGGGTGCTGACGGTATTGACGAGCGCTGATCGATGTTAATTGCTAGACAGAATGGCCATATTGACCAGGCTCCCTGGATGAAGAAGCCTGCAGGCCCAGTCAAAGGGAGAGAGAGAGAAAGCTACTGGGCCCAGACCTACAGCAGCTACAGGGCCCCAGACACACACACACACACACACACACACACGGGTCTCATTCACTTTAATGAGTCGAGAGAGGAGCACAAAGGCATAACGTCCATCAATGCCAAGTCTATTCAACACAACAGAGGGTATATGCAAAAAAATAGGTGTCCTGGTGTGTGTCTCTGTGTGTTTGTGCACATGTGAGTGTGCATTTATGGATAATGCGTGTGTGGCAAAGTTGGTCCGCATGAAAGTAAGACGGGTGTTTGAGCGTGGAGGGGACGGGAAGGGGACATCCGTGTATGCGAGGATGTGTGTGCACACAAGTTTGTGTGTGTGTGTCTTAGCTGAGGATCAATAGGCAGGAGCTGCAGAGGCAAAGACATGGGCGATCAATACGCTGGCTGCAAACAGAGGGAGGGACAGAGCGAGCAGATAAAAAACAGCCGGGGAGATTAAAGAGATGGATAGGGAGGACAGAAAATGAATGAGAAAGAGTGATGTGACAGAAGGAAGGAGGGGGGGGGGGGAGGCCTGGTTGCTTGAAAACCTTGTTTTCTCTTAACTTTGTATTATTTATGTTTTAGATAAGGTGAGTGAAAACATTGTCATTTCCAAACCAAAGGAATCTTAAAAAGAAGGAAGGGTCATTACGTCACTGAGTCTTGCTTTGGTGCCAGACTGTAGTGTCGGCGTACTGAAGTCAATGGGAGATGCATGGAGAAACTCACTAAAACCCAACATATCTACGTCGTATGACTTCTGATGAAGAAACGCCTCCTGAAAACAAAAGAAAACAGTTCAGAGAGTGGGTTAACTACTGATTTTTTTTTTTTTTCAAATGATAATAATGTGATCAAACGGGGCAGGTCCGACCAAATATTGCTGAGGAGACACTGCGAACAGGAGCCTTTCCCAAACGAAATTGAGGAACGATAAAAACATCAGTCCTTAACCTACTCTCTGAAGTGTGTTCTTTCATTTTCTGGAGACATTTCTTCATCAGAAGTCATACAACATAGATATGTTGGGTTTTTAGTGTGTTTCTCCATGTATTTCCCATAGACTTCAATACAGCTGTCACCACAGTCTAGCACCAAAGCAAGATTGTGATGTAATGACTCTTGATTCTCTTTGTTCCTGTTCCTTCTCCAAACCCAGGTAACATTTTGGTTGCGTGAGATCCCACCTTCTTCCCCACAGAAGGAGTTGGCTGTAAGTCATCTCTGAGCTGCAGGTACAGCTTTGTTTGGCGAGGATCCGAATGTTTGAGCAACAATATGTTATTGTAACTGTCTATGACTCCAGATGTGAATGGGGCTCAATTTAATTTTGTCCTTTATTTTCTTTTCGTGTTTCAACCGAAACTTATGTTCATACTGCTCAGCCAGCTGAGCTTTGTTTCCCAGAAGAATCTCACTGTAGCATAAATTTCACAGATTTACAATGAGACTAAGTTTGTCAGCATCAGTAACTTTTTGGAAAATATATGTACAAATCTACTCCTACTGTTAAATCAGGCTTTCGTGTGCAGTACGTGACCGTAGTCGGGCTCTGCTGCCTGTTATTTCTGACTCCAGACCTTGTACCAAGATGTGCTACAGTCCCCGTTCTGAACTCTTCCATCTGGGCTTAAGAGTACCAGACGGGCCCCATACCTCATCACCAGAATGTGGTTCAAATCCCTCTCCACAACATTTACACTCGTGTCCCTTGCAGCCGTGCGGTGAGCAGCAAAAAAAAAAAAGCGCCCAGACACAGGTGCAAAGACAGAGGGAGCCAGTAGTAGGAAAGAAGGCCAGAGGCTTGTCTATGGAGCATGACTGGAAAGGCATTCAACCACAGTACCCCTACCCAGCCCAGCTCAACCCTGTCCAGTTGCAGAAGTCTGTGTGTGTGTGTGTGTGTGTGTGTGTGTGTGTGTGTGTGTGTGTGTGTGTGTGTGTGTGAAAGAGTGATTTGAAAGTACAATGTTGAAAAGAATAAGCCTACACTTTGAGCCAAGATAACTGTCCCTGATGTATGAGGCCAACCCCCTCCCACCTCTATTACACACACGCACACACGAACGCACAAATTTACTCTCTTTCCCTCTATTCTCTCTCTCTCTCTCTCTCTCTCTCTCTGCGCGCTGGTTTGTGTGTATGTGTGTGTGTGTGTGTGTGTGCGTACGTGCGTGCGTGCGTGCGTGTGTGTGTGTGTGAATGAAAGGTATGGCAGGAGTGTTGTGTTGGCTTGGCTGACCGTCTGCGGTTGTGCGGCGGTGAGAGGGAGTTTTGGGAGCGCAGAGCGGGCGTTGCTGCCGAAATCCCTGAGAAATGTTCGTTTTGGATCCGTGTCCGTGCTTACATACCGCCCTCCCGACTGTCTCTCATTCTGCGTTTCATTTTTCCCTCTTAAGGTTTAACTTAAAAGTTATGAAATGGGGAGTCAAAATACATCACTTGAAAGCGCGGCGGTGCTGAACAGTGTGTGTGTTTGTGTGTGTATGTGTGCGTGTGCGTGTGTGTGTGCGCGCGCGCTGTCCTCCACCCTCCATCCTGTGGCCACTGAGGCTGCAGGGGTGAGGTTATCTTTAGGGGAGATAAAGGAGGGCAAGAAGTGCTCTTGGTTTGAAGACAGAGGTTCACTTGTGTGAGGCAGGTGTCATAGTTTTGCGAGGATCTTTGCAAAGCAGAAACAGTTTTCGCCACTTTCTCTGACTTTCAAGAGCCCAACTCATTTGCTCTGAGATGCATTTTAAATCGCATTTTCTGGAAACGAATTAATTCCTCCCGAAAACCATGACATCATCCGAATTGTTTCCAATGTATTTGACTTGTTTCAGGAATTTCCACAAACAAATATTAGTTGAAACAAGGCAGCAGATAATTGCCTGATTCGGGAAAATGACAGTAACAAGTTGGTTTCAGATTGTAAACAAGTGAAATTATCTCACCTCGTTAGCAGATGTTTCTCATATAGGACGGAACACTTGTTAAAAGGGATATTTTTTGCAGTGTAAGTTGGGTCGGCATCGCATAGCGACTGACTAATCCCATTTTGATCCAATAAGTGTGCATGTGCGTGTGTGTGAGGCAGAGAGAGAGAGAGAGCGAGAGAGAGAGAGAGAGGTGGGAGGGGGAGAGAGGAGAGGAGAGGAGAGGAGGGAGGGAGGGAGGATTGATCCGCGTCTGTTAAAATCTTGTTCTGGTTTTTCTTGGAGTGAGGTCTGTGCCTGCCGACGCGCCTCTCCTGTGCAGCCCCCCTCAACAAGAGCTTTTTATGGAAGGAAACCTTGGAATTTTCTGAAAGGGAGCAGGATCTGCATGATACCAGTGAAGTGGATAAAAAAACGCACGGCTGGGCTCTTTTTGCGTTCTCTCCTGCGTTTTCTCTTCTGGTGTCTGAATGAAACAGGGAGGCAAATATAAAGGGAAGGGGGACGGTGCAGGTTGTGGACTGGGAGTCGATCTGTCAGTGTGGTTTTGAGTAAACACGTTTCCAGTGCGCCCGTTTTTAACTTTTATTTCTTCAGAAACTGGCGAGCTCGACTCCTCGCCTCTTGCACCGCGGAGTTCGCTTTTCTCGGAACGAGGAGACTTTCGTGTTTTTTCCCCCTGCAGAGAAACTGCTTAAACTTTCTACGTTTAAAAAAATAAATAAAAAGATCGGATTGCATTTTCCCCCTTCAAACATTTCGGAGGTGATGTCATCGTGCTGTGTTTTGGCTGGTATTGTGTCGAGAGGGCGCAGAGAGGACTGCTGCAGCCAGGCGGTAACCAGCGGCTGAGGCGAGCGGGGAAGTCCGGAAAATCAGGTGCAAAGTGCGGCTGTTATTTCCTCGCTGTGTCGCGGGTGGCTGAGTCCGCCACCCAGTCACAGCTGTTCCCATCCTCTCCAGCCACCCCTCCCTCCCTCGTCTTTCTTTCCCCTTTATTATCCCCTCCCATTCTCATTCAGCTCTCTCCATATACCCCTCTGAGCTGGACCGCTCCGGGACCTCATCACCCTCTCCGTCGGACACTGTTGGTCGGTGTCACCTGAGCCACAGACCCGTTGAGCCAGCGTGGGGGCGCAGTCATGACCGAGGCCGCCCTGCATTACCCTGCGCACGCAGAGCCCCCGTCTCCAGCTCGCCGTTTTCTCCATCAGCCAGCCCAGGTAGCCCACCTCCAACAGCTCCTGACCCTGGTCTGCTGGGACTAAACCTGCCTCCTGCTCCTGTCTGTGCCGGAACAAACACTCCATCACTTTCTTTTCTCACCTCACCTACAACAGAAGTCATTTTGGAGAGCTTGCTGTTGTGCTGAAACATTACGCATTGGATTACGCAGAAGATTACGCACGCAGAGCATCTGTCCACAGGGCCGAGCATCACTCTGAGGGTCAGCGAGGTCGATTGGAGTTGGTTATCTGTCACGCGTGAGCGCGCTTTCACCTGTTCCCTCTCCTTGTCGGGGACGCGCAGCCTTTAAAGTCCTAACCTCCCCCCTTTTGCTCCCCCGCCCATTCGTCTCTCCACCGGTCTGGACAGCTGTTAGAGGTTGCCCGGCGGTCACAGTGGCACAGTTACCCCGGCCTCACACCCCACATTGCCCACGCCCGCACATTCACCCACGCTGGGGGAGCCGGGGCACGCCGCCGCCGATGCCAACGGGAGTGTCCGCTGACTCTTTGACTCTGCACAACATCCAGCGGATTCAAAACACAGAGGGGAACTCTCCGGACTGTCGGACTGGCTCAGACCGAGCGAGGAGACTGTCTCTGGGCCAAGTTCCATAGTGGAGGGGGGAAGCAATGTGGTCCCTTCTTTCCACGCTGACCGTCTTGTAAGTCACTTTCTCATGTTAAAATCTTATTTATCCACTCTGGTCTTATCTCTGTCTGCAGTTGTTTAAACTAGTTTCATGACAGGCCTCGCTACAGATGAAGATGATGGAGAGGAGGGTAGCAGTGTCTAACGATTACATCACTCCTCATCAGTCCCCATAGAAAACATGCCATGGAAGGCCCTGTTTTGATTGGCTGACAGTTCAGGGTCACTGGGTCAGAGTCAGGGCCCTGTTACTCATAAAACCTGCCATAAACATCTCCATCACCATCTGCACTTACTTCAGGGATGGCCAAGCTGGCTTAGAAAAGGCCATTTTCCCATCGCCAAGAAAATGCTTTTTTTCCCCCCCTATTGAAAATATTTCAGAAGTTGAGTCAAATAACACCGGCTTTATCTAGTGGGATAGGAAAATGACAAATTGCCAAGAGCAAATCTAAGGGAGGAGGATACAGACTCAGGGGGCTTGAGTTTGCCCATTCGAGGTGTGTCTTGTTAAAAGCCGAGGGATTTATTTTTCTTTCTTTGTGTCGGCTGTACTTCTCCCAGATGGCAGTCATCTCCAGATACTTCTCATTCCTCAGACAACCTGGACAGGGTGTGTGCTCCTGCTGCTGCTGCTGGTGTCTGCCTGACTTTCTCTCTCTTCGTCCGTGTCTCTCTCACACTGTCTCCACTTACCCACCTAACTGCCTACATCTGTCTTCCTGTCTTGCCTATACCCCATTTTTTTCCACAGATACTTGCTCAGATAAAAAGTATGAATTAATAACCGATGAATGATGGCGCCCCTGGCAGTATCTGAGGAGGAGCAGTCTCACTGTTTAGTCTGCTGGTTTTAGTTTAGGTATTTCAGAGCCAATCATCTCTCCATTCATTTCCTTCTTCTATCAGCCACTTCAATTCATCCGTGCTGTTTTACCGACTTGATCGTACTGAAATTCTTCAGCCAGTGAGAAAAGCCAAGGGCCTTTTGCCACAACAACCTGTTACAGTTCCTCCTCTAAAGCCACAGCTCCGTGTCTAGGCCCTCTGCTCCACCATAGGCCCCATTACTGTTCATACCACTCACACGCCCACTAGCCTAACCACTATTCTTCACCGAGGCCCACTGCTGAACATCTGAAACTCTCGCACCGTGCTGAAGCCCACTGCACCAGTGTTGGCCTACCACGATAACCACTGCTACACACAGCTGAAACCGCCGCTCTGTGCTGAGTCCCACCAGGCCGACCGCTCTCACTCCACGCTGCTGCCCAGTCCTCGGCGCTGAGGCCTGCTAGTCTAACCGCAGCCTCCATATGGTAGATCTGCTGGGACGCAGGTTTATGATGTCAGACCCTTGCTTGTTTTGGCAGTCAGCCAAGGCGCACCGGGCTTTCCCTCTCTCCATACCTCCTTCTGTCTTTACTCTCCCCGACTTTTACTCGGTTGCTCTCTTATTCTCTCGTTTTCTCATCCCTCCCCCCAATCCCCCACTGATCCTGTCTCCTTCTTTCCTCTCGCTCCTTCTCTTTCTCTCTGTGGCTGGCATAATATGGAGTGTCTGTGGTTTTTGTGGGAGCGGGGGAATCCAGTGCCGAGGCACTTTTCCTGCAGTGTCCTCGGCAGCAGTGCAGCTGTGGTGTTTTAACAGCTGAGAGTCCTCACAATGCACAGGCGCTCAGGTTTTTTCGGCTGCGCAGGCAAAATGTGAGGGCCAACACTCCAGTGCACTGCCCGGGGTATCTGCATCTATTAGAGCGAGTCGCGGGCCAACACACCAGCCATGGGAAAAACATGTTGAGAAGGAGAGAAGGGAAGCAAGATGGTATATGTGTGTTAGTCAGGAGGCAGTGACATGTGTTAAGATGTGCATGAGTCGAACCCCCCTCCTCTTTCATTCCCATTATTTATCTTTTTGTCTACTTCTCACGCCAGACCACACTCTGTGGTTACACGACTGTCTCTCATTTTGCCACTTTTTCTCCCCTCCGTCCTTGGAGAGGTAACGTTACTCTTTGTTGACCCTCTCTCCTCCTCCTCACATCTGCCCATTCTTTCTGATTTTATCTCACCTCTTTTATTATCTGTCAGCCTTCCCTCGCTTCATCTCCCCTCTATTTATTCTTACATCACCTTCCCCTGTCCTGTCTTCTCCCTATCCATTTGTGTACTTTTCAGTCTACCTCTCTCTCCTCCTCACTATCTCCCTCTCTCAGCAGCGCGTATGTCTTTGCTTTGGCCCAGCTGTCAGCTGCGTGCTCCGCCTGTACACACACACATTCACCCCGCACACATCTGCACATCTGTGTGCATGCCCATGACAGTGTGGAGGAGTCACCCCGCTAACCCCAAACATAAAGATGGGAGGCAGGGAACGATAGGAGAAAGGTAGAATGGACAGAGAGATAAGGTGGAGGAGAGATAGGGAAGACATCAAGCCAGAGAAAGAGAGCGGAGCGGAGAGAGCGAGAGAAGAGGCATGCAGAGAGATAGCAAGTGATGAGGTGGGGAAAGACAAAATTCGTAGAATTGCTTTTCAGCCCACACACTTGGTTCTGAACCTCATCAAGTCTTCAGCCACTAATTCAGAGCAGTTCAAGGACTGCCAGAGTAGATTTTTGCGCAACACAATCACTCCCTTACTAAAGCTGTAAATAACATCTGATACATCCAAGGTCAAGGTCTAAACTTCAATTAGGCAATGTGATAATGTGAGAAGAATTTTAATTGTAAGTGTAACCAGCTGTTCCAATCATAAATGTATCTGACAGTCCAGATAGTCGAGTGAGTAATAATACTTAAAAGGTATGCTTTCAAATAGAATATAAATCAATTCTGCACGATTACTCCCCACCGATCGATTCCTCCATAAATCATCTTTCCACACGTTTTGTTCTCACTTATTCATAGCATCTCTATATGTAACCACAGTCCGCCGCTCTCCAAAGCCACATCACAGCAAGTGTACACCTGTAGTCCAGCCCAGCTGTCTACATACACAGAGCAGCCAAATAAGCCAGCCCATTCCCTTAGATGTCCAAACCAAAACATGTTCTAGTTGTCTCGGCATGTTTGCCATTTCGCCACGGTCCAATCAGGTCATTTGGAGGCCAGATTTTGGTGTGGCGAAAGTCAAGAGCGGGTCAGAAAGTGGGTTTGGACAGAAGGCTGGTAGCGTAACGATAAACACTGCTCTGGGTGTTGTCTGTCTGCCGATGCCTGGACATCTGCCTGTCTGTAAGTCAAGTCCCCATGCCAGCCACACACCCAGCAGTGTGAGTAATCGCCCAATGAGGAAAAGAGATGTTGAACAGACAGAAAACGGCAGAGAAGAAAGAGATGGAAATGATGGTGTCACGCATGACTCTTCCAACAGTCAGTGTTGCTTACATATTTCGAAACTCATCTGTTTTCACTTTTTTTCAGATGTATCCAGATGTTGCTGGTGATGTGCAATCCATTACAGGTAAGCATCTGCATGCAGGGCAAGGAGCCTTCATACAGTATGAAAGACAAATTGTATACTGGTAGTACATGCAGTGCTTCCAAGCCCATTCATGACGCTGTGTGTGTGTGTGTGTTACCAGCAGGTACTTGGTGTGGATGGGGTCAACTTCAGCGTGCATGTGGAGAACCAGACGCAGGTGCGAGACACCATGAGTCGGCGACACCACCGGGTCTACCAGCTCTACAGCCGCACCAGCGGCAAACACGTGCAGGTGATCGGACGCAGAATCAGCGCGCGAGGAGAAGACGGAGACAAATATGGTAAGACACACACACACAGTGCATGTGCATTGCACAGTTCGTACATGCACACTCACACCAACAGACGGCTGCAAGTACAAAGACTTGAAGGTTGACCAAGTGCATGCATGAGTGGATACAGAATGCAACTGTGCAGGCACACTCACAAAAGCACACACACATGCCTCCCCAGGCTTTGGCAGAGGGGCAGTGGAGCTTGTCTTGGGAGTACAAAGACCTCATCGACTGGCTGCTGACTCAATGATTCACAAGAGAGCAAAAGAGAGAGAGAGGGAGAGAGAGAGAGAGAGAGAGAGAGAGAGAAAGAGGGGGAGAGAGAGGGTGGGGGAGAGAGAAGGTGTTAGTGAAAAAAAGTGTGAGAGAGCGGGAGAAGCCTGGCAGGTAGTGTCGGGCTGAGTGTTAGAAACTCATCTCCTTCATCGATCCCTCCATTGATTTCTCATCCTCCCTGTTGTCTCCTCTGGATTTAAAACAGCAGGCTTCCTCTCCCTCCCTCCCTCCCTCCTCCAATACTCCCTCTGTCCATCCCCCACTCCCGCTTCCTCTCCACCTTTCTCCATCTGTAATGATGTCTAACCCATTCTTAAACCACACAGAATCAATGGGCAGAAGAAAGCCAAGCCATAAAGCTTGAGTTCAAATTCTGTGTGTGCTCACATTGCAAAATCCTGTCCATTCACAAACATGTCAGGTTGCTATCAGGCCACTTCAAGCCATAGATGGGACCATAGATGCAAAAGCCTGTCTTTTATTGACACAATCCACCCAAAACTGACCAACTATGGCGACGAGGTGTTCCACAGGGGAACCAAGAGCAGAGGGAGGAGAAATAAAGCAAAGGAGGTGTAAACATGAAGTGAGAGAGCAGAAGGTAGACGAGAGGAGAGTTGGGGGAAGAGAGAGGAAGAGGGCAAGAGGGAGGGAGGTATTGATTTCTCTTGACCCTTTTGTTGACTAAGGTCATGTAGGAACCATTTTAGGGATTTATTTTTAAACAGGCACAAGCGCTCTCTGAAGATGTGCGGTCGGTGAAGCCGTATTGCCTGGAAGGATGAACATGCACACACATATATACATAGAGGCACACACGCACTTTAAAACAACAGCATCGCAGACACTGAGTCTGACTGTTCCCCCGCTGCTCTTGGCCCACCGTGCTCCGTCTACTCCTGGCTGTTATCTGTTTTACGAGGCCCATTTGTGGTCAGCGGCCTCACATCCATGTGTGTGACCGGGCTTATCTGACAACCATCTGTCCAGCCTGAGACATTTACATCTGTGTGTGATTTATCAGCACGTTTAATAGCAACTATGAATCCTAAAACTGTGATTCAATGTGAATGCCTTATCTAGTTTATAGCCAAATCTGATTTAATGGTGGCTGGTAATCTGCGCAATTAGTGTCACGCTTCTTGGCACTGGGCTGGCTTGAAAATTGTTCTTTGCTATGGCTATGTGAGCTCTAAACGAAGGTCTTTCTACCTCTAATATATGTTTGATACAACCTGATAACCTTGTGAAATTCTGCAAACACAATATGCTGTATGTCTCTGCAATGCCTGTGGCTCTAATGTCTGTCTGTCCCTCTGTCTGTCCCTTCACAAGCCCAGCTCGTAGTGGAGGCCGACACCTTCGGTAGCCAGGTGAGAATCCGGGGCAAAGAAACCAATTTCTACCTGTGCATGAACCGCCGCGGCAAGCTGGTAGGAAAGGTGAGACTTCTTCCTTTTAGAGACATTTTTATTAAGAATATCTTACAGTTTCCTGACCAGCCTCTCTTTGTCTCTCCCAATGTGTGTGTGTGTGTGTGTATGTGTGTGTGTGGATACCTGTGGTTTCTCTGCTCTCTCAGAAGGCCAGTAATCGAAGCGCAGACTGCGTCTTTGTGGAAAAGGTTCTGGAAAACCACTACACAGCTCTGATGTCAGCGCGCTACACAGGCTGGTATGTGGGCTTCACTAAAAGAGGCCGTCCTCGCCGCGGACCCCATACTCTCCCCAACCAGCAGGACGTACACTTCATGAAGCGCTTCCCGCCAGGGGAGCAGCCCGACCTCACCACACCCTTCCGCTTCACCACCGTCGGCAGGCGGGGCGGCAAGAGGGTGCGTGCTACTGGGCCCCGCTAGTAGTGGCTAACGCTAGCACCCACTGTCTTGTCATCCAAAGCCTTGACCTGAGCCTGACAATGGCTAACCCACTCATCTCTTCTGTCGCACACGACTGAACACCTCCCTTTGTTGGGACAAACATTGACCAGAAACTAGATGAATCATTCATGGGGTTTAGCTTTACACCTACTAATT
The DNA here is from genome assembly GCF_040436345.1 of Pagrus major. Taxonomy (NCBI): domain Eukaryota; kingdom Metazoa; phylum Chordata; class Actinopteri; order Spariformes; family Sparidae; genus Pagrus; species Pagrus major. The sequence continues at coordinate 25,484,698 of NC_133232.1, read as the reverse complement.
TGCCACTACAGCCCCCTAGTTAGTGATCATTCCTCTCAGTTTTAGTTCCCTTACTGGACCAACTGGACCATTTACGGTCCATCGCTGGAAGCTCTTTGGACCTGGTCTGCTTCCCTTCATAGGCCAGAAACACTGACAGGAAACCTGAAGGGCAGCCAGAGTCCCAGGCTCTTCGAAGGCCTTTATTCCACAACCACAGAAACCACAAGGCCTTCATGTCTCCTGTTCTGGACCAGCTGGACAATATCAAGTATGGGAGTGCAACTGGACCAAACAGCGAAAACAAGGGTGGGAAAGACTGACTGAACAAGAAAGTGGGTGCTTAGCCTACGGATAAAGGGAAGACAGAAAAATGGTGGAGTGGACAAAGGGATTGAGTGATCTGCACAGATCAAATGGACTAATAATGGATTGTTGACATGTGACGCACTTATTTGTCTCACTGCTAGATTGGTGGGAACCTGTGAGATTGTTGGATGAATGGAAGGATGGATGAATGAGGGGAATGATCGAGTGACTGACTTGCTGAATAAATGCATGTTTGTAAGAAGAAGACGAGGAAATGTACCTAAGAGTGTGTGTGTGTGTGTGTGTGTCTTAGTGTATGTGAGTGAGTGCATCAACAACCATGAGTGAAGCTGGATCACAAGGGACTCTGGAAAGGGACCATTCAGTCCCTGCATGGACCCGTGACAACTCACCGCAGGGACTGAAGCTTTAGGAACTCGAATGTATAAAAACCAAGCTGCACCAAAAACAGCCAACCAATCACCGCAAACCAAACCAACACCCGACCAAAGACAACTGGAGACCTTCTTCATGACTCCTCCTGACGCCCTGCCCCCCCCCCCCCCCCCCCCCCGAGGACACTGCAACCTCAGCTTATAGGTGCAGAGGGTGACGAGCGCAGGGGCGAGCACGGCGGAGAGGGTGCCTTGTCGATAAGCATTGCCATAGAAATGACCCAGGGGATGATGCTCCCGTGCGATACCGTGGATACAGAATGCTGCTACCAGGACATTCAGTGGAACAAACCAAAGTCTCATGCATACACAGGAGAAAAAATATTAAAGGGAACAATTTATTGAAAGTTATATATATTATATATATAAAAGAAGACAGAAACCCTAAATAAGCAATCTTACTATGATGGTTACTATAATTATTACGATAAAATTATTTCATTTATTTATTTCAGCTCTGTGTGCAGCAGTCTTTCTCGACTCAGTAAACCTTACAGAAACACTTCCTGTGTCTGTCAGCCTCTTTCTACTGCTTCACAACACTCTTTTCTGTCAAAGGGATCTATTCTGGAAAGAGATTCAGGTTGACCGAGCCAACAGATGTAGCCGGGCTGGCTTTAGTGATCAATGAGTTGATCCATAAAAAAATTAATCGGTAACAGTTTTGGTAGTTAATAATTTTCGCTTTCTTTGTTTTATATCATTTCAAATTGAAAATCTTTGGGGTAAATATAACAAGTGTTCGGAAGACATTTCCTTGGGTGCTGAGAAGCTGATACACAGCAGGGTTGGGCGGTATGAGGATATTTACTATGATGCAATATGACTGTGTCAACCAACAGAGATTGTGCCCTACCATTTATACTAAGATATCTATAATTTTAACATCTCTGGTGTTATTTGGCTGTGGGCTGTGCCAGATAGATCAAGTCAGGTTCATGGAGGCCCCACTGTGAATCGAACATGGCAGACCCATCAAGACATAGACACAAGACCTACAGGGGTGTCTTGGAGTGAATGGCACACGGCAGATCCTTTGAGTCCTGTGGGTTGTGAGGTCGGCCCTCTGTCTGCAAGAGCCTTTGGGTGTCAAGAGGCATTCGCATAAACTCCAGGACCCAGCAGAATATTTCACTGTAGAGAGATGATTGATGTTATTCACTTCCCCTGCCACTGGTTTCAATGTTGTGGCTGATGTTTGCTGAGGAGTGTACCTTAATTTTTTCAGGTCTTTAATAAGAAAAAACTATAGTGATTTTATCCATAAACAACTTCTCACTGGAATTTTCTGAATTTCTTCTGTATCAGGATATATATCAATATTTTGATAGGAAGTTGCAAAGAAAACTGGTTGACTAAATGAGTAACAGAAGAATTGCCAAAGAAACTTAATTAGTCGCAGCCCTAGCTGGCTTCAGAGAGATTAGAAAACTAAATCATAGATTTCAAAATGTTCTCTGAGCAAGTATCAGTGGCAGACTGCCGTGCAATGGCAAGAGCTTTACTCTCTTCCTCCTACCAGGTAGGAGGACTAGTGCGAAACTATGAAACCTTGCATTTCCCACAACAATTCATCATACAGAGGGCGAAAAGCTCCTCGACCCCTGCAAAAGTTTTAAATCAAAGCAGCGGATTTGTAATAGAGACAAGAGCTTAAATGCTGCAGAAGTAGTTTTCACAGTTCTTGTCAGAGCAGGTTGAAGTATCTCTGACATTAAACTGGACCAGCCTCACTCAGGAACCTTTTGCAAACTGCTGAGCTCCAAAAATCAACAGTCACCTCCACATTCTAAAGTTTTGCCTTGAATACGCAGCATGAAGGATCAGACAAAACAGTAGAAGGGAAACATGCAGTAGTGAGATAGAGTTTCATAGCTGCTTCTCCTCTCATCTATCCTGCTCTTATCCCCCCCATCCCTCCCCTTCCTTCCCCATCCTAGCGGGAGGTCACTGAAGAGATGTCGCTGCCAAATGACCCAATCATGCCGGCAGACACAAACAGCTGACTCAGGGGGAAAAAAGGGTTTTACCAGAGGATTCCTATTGCAAGGCAGCAGGAATCTGCGCTGGAGGGGGGTGGTATAAGGAGGAGACAGTGGGGTGGAAGGGAAACAGGGTGTGGGGGTGGGATAAAGAAGAGTGAGTATGGGGGTGGTGGGGCGAGCTGTTCATTTCTGGAACGTTGCTCCAGTTCCACTCGGGAATGATGGAAATATTCCGCGTAGCCAAACCCAGAGTGGAAGGTGTATGGTAATCATGTCGGGGAAGGAATGCCAAATATGTGCGTGAGAACGGAGCTGTGACCTGAGAGCTGCAGGAATTATGGGCCAAAATCCCACAGACCCAGAGGAAGCACACACACCCATATCCAACACATACACACATCATATACTAATGGTGCTCCACCAAGCACAAATCCATCCCACATAACTTATTCCCAGAATCTGAGGCATTCTACTATACTAAACTAAACCCAGAAATTTTGAAAAACCTAACCCCGTCAGCAGGCCAGCTCCCCTCCTCGTCCTAGTCGAGAGGATACACTCTGTACAATAACCAGACAGACGTCTTATAGAGCTCAAATACACTGGCCAGGCCTTTGCTATAAAGGCACCACTTTTAGCATCTCAAACACACATTCCTCCTTCACAGTTACACTGTTTACAAGACTGGGTATGTGATCTAGTGTAACAGGTTATTTAGACTCCAAACTTGGCTACCAAACAGTCAGAGCCCAAGTCTCATAAACACATAACACTGATGGAGATAGCTGAGTTTATACTCCCACCTGGTGGCCATCCTGAATACACCGGTACTGTCATCTCAGCACGGCTTAACCAACACTGGGTTCACGTCAGAGCAACAATATGTAACTTTCAAGTAGATAGTTGATTGTTGGTTCTCATCGGCTGGCGATGGACCAGGGCCACCAACCCAAAGCATCAGCATCTGACGACCTGTGTATGAGACTCAACAATGAACAATCTTCTCCAGAAAGTTAAATTTTTTTGCTTTAAATGACTTCAAGTCAAAATTGTGAAAAGTAACAATAATCAAAATAAGTTTCTGCAGTAACATTTAGTGACACCCATCATTAACAAATGGTAAATTCACAATTAACTTTTAGTCAAGTTATTTCACTGCAAAATACTTTATAACCCTTATTTATCAAATTTGCAATTGATGTCAATACTTTGTAAATGGTTAATAAACGGTTTGTAAATAATTACATTGTTAACAGTGAAGTAACTATAAACTAAAGTTTAATTTACTATAAATTTAATTAACTTCACCATTCATTAATGACGGTCATGACCAAGTGTTACTGTTTTTGCACACCAGTGTGTAGAATCAAAACTGTTAACAGTGAACAGTGATCCCAAATGAAAAAAAGTTGACATGAATTTAGCTACTTTTAATTATCTGGAATTCTGCATACTTTTAAATCACTTGTACTCATTTTATTAATGTTTCATATTGACAGTCAATAATTATTTTAACTGATGAAGGTCTGAAAACTGAAACACTGTTCGAGTGAATACACATGATTAAATGCAGGATTCTCAAGTCAAAAGTAGAATAAAAAAAATAACTGAGGCCAATGTTGTATCAAGACTTTCAGACATGGAATGTGATGGGACAAAAAGATGATTTAAAACAACTTACCACAGTGTTGTTGTCCATATTAATACCATCCGTAGATCATTTACATTTAACAGCAGCAGGTTTGTGTTTACTGATTCAGAGTTCTTAAACTTTATCACATCACACATTCCATCAGTTCTGCACAACTGTTCTCTCACAGTACAATCAGAGATCAGAGTGTTTACTTACACACTAGCATCTCCGTTCTGAACTCAACTGTCTGGGTTATCTGTTGCTAGTGTAAACATCATATCCTGGTTTTGAGACACCTGGAAATGCCATGCGAAACTAGGATACCGTTTGCCGGTCCAAAACGGAGGATGGCGAGTTATCAAGACAACAGATGAGACACAGATGATCAGAAAACTATCAATATCAATTACCAGGTTTCTGATGTTCCATGTGAACATAATTCAAACAAGATCAAAACCAGGATACTAATCTGTAAGTAAATGCACTCAGTTTTAGGTGGAGTGTAAATGCTTTCTTGAACTCTGAAAACGTGTTTAGCCCTTGAGTAAAGATTTTGGTTTTTGGTCACTCAACTTGTTTTTTTGTTCAACCAGGATCTCAATCACGTCTTCCTCAGCAGATGGAGTTTTCTCAGTTGAGTTGGTCATCTGAGAAAACTCCACTCTGGAAGATGCTGTGGTCTCCAGACAAATCTGGTAACTGGATCTCGAGTTGAAATTGTTTAACAAAAAAACAAAAACAAGTGTTTTTTGAGAACCACAAATTTTCAACATAAAAATTACAAATAAACAGACATGTGACTCAAGTCATTTGGTCCAAGTCTCAAGTTAGTCCCAACTCTTTTTCTTCTAGGTAAAAACTAAGAATTGAATTTGTATTATAATTTAAATTCAGTGAAAATAAAATGTGATGGACCAAAAAACAAATCACTTAAATACATTTCTTCTCCTCCTCCTCCTCCAATTTCTTCTTCAATAAAATAAAAATATCCTCCCTTTCACTGTCAAACAGAAATACTGACCAAAAAAAGTAAAAAAAAAAAAAAAACATCAAAAAAACTAAACTGAAAACATAAAATGAACACACAGTCAATCGAGTCATCATTTTTCAAGTCAAGTCATGAACCTTTAACTTCCTAGTCCAATCACACTCAATTTATTTTGTCAAGTCAAGCTGCAAGTCATCAAAACAGTGACCTGAGTTGACTCAAGTCCAAGTCACAATGACTCGAGTCCACAACTCTGCAAATAAATATCTAAATTCTTTGTTCTCCTCAGGAGGACAGCCACAGGTTCCCAGCTGTTTGTCTGAAGTACAAAAGCACTGAAGAGTACTGAGGCGATAAAGAGGCAGCAGAGCACAAATCCACCCACCCACACATACACAAACAAGAACAGACAGACAATTAGACACTCATTCATGTTACAGTTGGCTCAACACTCCACCACTGTCAAGTACTTTATTCACAATAAGGTCATTTTCTTCTTTAAAAAATCATTTTTAATATACAACACAATTTTTGACAAGACAACTCCGTTTACAGCTAAATTTGAGCTCTTGAGTTCCAGCTTCTCTCATAACCAAAGCAAGCACGTAGATGACGGGGGAGAGAAGATGGAGTGAAAGGGACAGATGAACAAGGGTCGAAGTTAGAAGAAAGAATGACGGGAAAGACAGTGAGAGAGAGGAGAGAGGGAAAGAGAAAGAGGACTACGCTTAGTATGATTTTTGTACTAAGAACCAAAATACTCAAATAAAATGAGAAAAAAAACAGTAATAAAAAACAGTAAGAAAGTAAGAGTTAAAGAGAAAAAAAAAGCAGAGGTGTACCGGGATGCTGTATCCGTGGCAACCTCACATGCATGTCGGTCTGTTTGACGCTTCTGCTCTGTTCTGCCGTTTCACAAGTCCACATACACAAACACACACTCACGCAAACTTGAGTGTGTGCGCCCCCATATTCCAAGCGAGTGTGCATCTCTGGGGGTTAGAGGGGAAGGGGGGGCGAGAGGGGAGAGAGAGACAGGGAGGAGTGAGAGGGAGTGAGAGGAAGCGGGGGAGTCGTCCCCGACACAGTTCTCCCTCGTTCACTCCCTCCGTCTCCAATCCTTCCCTCCTTTCCTGGAGCTGAGTAAAGAGTCTCTGTCTCCCGCATCATAGCTCCGGTCATCCTCTGTCCAACTGTGCCACTGTGTGTGTGTGCGTGTGTATATGTGTCATATATATAAATATATATCTATAAGCGATTCCATATCTGTGGAAACCTGTTTTGGCAGGGGTTGAAAACTGAGGAGCAGAAGCTGCTTTAAGTTTGTATCAAGGGGACAAAAGGGAGCTTGTGACTTACATCATGTCTAAGTTAATACTGACATTAGTGTACTTTACAAAACATAAATTAGTAGTAGAAGGTGAACTTCTTGGGAAAGTCGCGTTGGTTCTGTAGGAGGGAATCCTCATCAGTGTTGACCTGTGTGTGTGTGTGTGTGTGTGTGTGTGTCTGTGAGTGCATGTCTCAGTACTGGTAGGCGATGGGCACAAGCTCAAGAGTCTGTCAGAACGGGCAGGGAGGTGGAGGTGGCGGGGGGAGGCGGGGTGGGAGGTGGACAGAGAGATGACGAGGAAGGAGGAGAAGAGATGGGCTCCTTTCCGTGACGGATGCACCCATCAGCCAATCAGCCCTGGGCTCCTCCAAGAAAGGGTGCGGTGGGTGGCGCCACCTGGGGGGTAGAAGTCTGCAATCACACATGGGTCCAACAAACAGACTGAATATGATAACATGTTTACACTAAGGTCTCATCAACTAAATGTGAACGTGTGTGTCTTTGTACCTGCTATCTAGAAATGTAAGTGTAGGTGCGGGAGGGAGACCGTCCCTCTGACTGGCCGTTGGTCGAGACGTTCAGGAAGTCCCAGATCAGAATGGTGTCGTCGTGAGAACTGCTGATGATCTGAAACTCATCGAACTGGAGGCGGAACACGCGGCCAGAGTGTTCCTGAAAACACGGAATTAAAAAATGATGTTAAAATGCCGTTACGCCACCGATGAGACGCAGCAGAAAGCGAAGGTTGATCAGCCAGTGTAAAATATGAATGATTGTTTGTTAGCTTCTGATATCAATTCTGTTTTGCAGTTGACTCTGTTAAGAGCTTTTTGCAGCACCACACCAAACTGGACATACACATGGATCTCATGTAGCATCTTGGCATACTCATAAATATCCACCCCATTCACATCAGACTTAATATTAGAAACCAATATATATAATAACCAGCAATTATAAACTTAAATCTGAACCTCTCTAACTACTATTGTTTTATAAAAAGCATTTGTTTTAGCTAAATGTAGCTAAAAGTAGCAAATGAGTAGTTATCTCTAAGAATTCTCAAATCACAAACAAGATACGTTATAGATATGTTAGAGGAAATGAAATTAACCATTTCTGATTTTTAAAACACATGAAACGAAAATCACATTGTATTTTGAAAGGGCGTTTCGAAGTTTGTGTTTGTTTTTAAATCCTAATCAGTTGAGACTATGGATGTTAATGATTAATAATCAATTAATCGCTGTTAAGAATTTAATTGATTCAAATTATATTAACCGACAATCAGAGACGGGCCCAAATACATCAAAATAAAATACAAAGTACTGGTATAAGAAAATGTATGCAATTAAAATACAACTTATTTGCAATTTAAAAAATAAAAAAAAAGTATTACATATTAGCCATTAAAATTTGGTAAATATTTTGTCTTATTCAGTTTATCAAGTAACTTGGTGTTTACTTTATCTGTTCTTTTAACATGTAATGTAGCCTACTATGATTTTGAATCAAGCACAGATGTGGTTTTAAAAGTTTTCTAATGAAAATGTCAAAAGTATTTCATTTACTATTAATGATTAGACAATAATCAAATGTTAAGGCAGCCGACTATCAATTAAAGACATTTCTTAAAATTTTCATCCCTACTTGAGACATTTAAAGCCAACATCTAGAGTGCTTTAAAGTAACTGCAGCTTGTGACACAACAGGCTGAATCAGTGATACTCACCACTAGTGTGCGCAGACATAATGTGCTGGCGGGGGCTCGTGGGTCCAGGGCTGCCTGCAGGTCCCACACCTTGATCTTACTGCAGAGAAACATGAGATGACACAATGTCAGGAACAAAATGTGTCTCTGTGAACAAAGGTTTGTGTGTATGTGTGTGCGTGAGACTGACCCGTCGTAGGCGCCGCTGACAATCCTTTTGTTGTCAAAGCGAATGCATCGCACCAGCTCCTCGTGACCTTCCAGCACTCGCAAACATGCCCCACACTCTATGTCCCATAACCTGGAGAAAGAGAAACAATAGCAAATACATTTCTCAATATACAGCCCCACAGCCACAGTTTGTTTAGGTTTCAGTGGTTGAGAACGGTATTATTTTAACAACATGAGACTGAGTTGCGTAAAATTAACCCTGTACTCAAAGCGTTTAAGCCAACTGGTCTCATTTCTACGTTAAATAAACTGTCAATACTCTTTTCAACAATGCACCTTTAAACACATATATTACACAATATATCGGCCATATACACGTTCAATCTCACTCACGTACCGGATTGTGTTGTCAGATGAGCCGCTGACCACCAAGCGATCTCTGTACTGTAGACAGGCAATACCCCGCTTATGACCATTTAGAGTGCGTACAAACTCACAGGTGCTGGTGCTCCATACCTACAGGGGAGCAACACAGAAACACTTCACTTTGTGGATTTGAAACTACAGAATAAGACATTTCTAGTTTCAATGAAAGGATCATTGGCCATTAATTCACACTCAAATCCAACTTTGTAATGGCTGCTCTTGTTACCTTGATGGTGCGGTCCCCTGAGGCTGACACGATGTATTTGTCGTCAAAGTCGACCACGTTGACAGCAGCCCGGTGTCCCACAAGGACACGACGTAGGCTGATGTCAGTAGGAGAGGCCATGTCCCAGACGGCGATAGAACGGTCCTTGGAGCAGGTGACCATCAGGCCGTTGGCGAAGCGCAGATGAAGAACTGCCTCGTTGTGGTGGATCAGTGTGTTCAGTACCTCGCCCGTCGTCACCTCCCACACCCTGCAGAGGAGGACAGGTAAAAGGAGACGGGTGGAGGTAAACAAGAGGATGAATGATGGAGAGATGATGAGGGCAAAGGTGGTAGAGAGAGAAATAGAAAAGGTGGGATGGGGCAGGAAGGGGAAATTGGGATGTGGAATAAGAAGGGAGGGGTGAGAAAAGTGGAAAAAGATAGAAGGAAGGGGTGAGTAGGAAAAAAAATGAGATGGGGGCAGTGGGAAGAGAGGTCCAAATCAAAGAAAAGAAGGTTGACAATAGGGAGTGGAAAAGACATGTAATGGGAGCAGAGGAAAAAGGAAAACAATGGAGACATGAGAGAATTATGTTTATTAGTTTTACAATGGACACACACACACACATTTGGCGCATGTACACACACACACGCACGATCGGCTGTGAGGAACATGTTACTGAACTGCACCGCTGGGCATTAAGAGTCAAACGCAGAACACACTGGAAAAGCTGACTGCTAAACCTACAAACAAAGTGCCTGTCAAGCTGTTGCTAAGGAAGTCAAGTCACATTTTCCTTGGATACAGCCCAGCGAGTACGGCTGAAGTGTGAAGTAATAAGAGCATTAATGTTGAGCTTCTGTGTGCAGTAGCCAAGCAAGTGTCAACATACACACACACAAGCCAGGTCTTTAAATATCTGCAATAAAACTTATCCCACTATCTCCAGTAATGATTATAAATCCAACTTGTTATGAAATAAGACACAATTTAATGTTGCCATACATTAGGAACGTACATTTTACAAAAATGTCATGAATATAATTCATTTTCCTCCTCCTTATTTTCCAAATCACCTGCACTTGACCAGTTTGATAGCAGAGATGTATTTTGTGTGAGATATTTTGCATAAAGATCATGGCAGGTTTGGATAACGATAAAACAGCCACATTTTCTAAACAAATCACCTCCTCAGATAAACTCTACTGTGTGTAGTTTTGTACATGCTGCTGTGCTGACAAACTATTTATTATATCCTTCAGATGCACTCCAGTTTAAATGGCTGAACAATTATATATGATCAACAATCCATTTATTATTGATATGTATGATTTATTATCATTCAAGTGCATCCCTGTGTATCTGACCTAACCTGATCTTCACTGTGAAGCATTCTGTTCAGTTAGAGAAGCTGTGCTGCAGGAACACATTTGTTGCATGACGCCCACACTGGAGCTTTTAAAGTCAACTATTCTGCTTTTTTAAACTTCTGTACATGAAACAAAATGGTCTTTAACACTCATGTTAGCAACTTGTCTTTAGTAGAGTAATCAACCCAAAAAGAAACATGGAGAGTCGGAATTAGTTTTGACTTATAATCTGACTATTAGAGCTGCAACAATTAATCGATAAATTAATTAGTTGAACTTTTTTGCTGATCGATTCATTGTTATGGTCATTTTCAACATTTGCTGGTTTCATGTAGCTTCTTAAAGCAACAAAAGTAGTACAATTTTTAACAACGATTAATTGATTTAGGGATTGGACATTAACATTTTTTAGCGCCGATCGTCATTAAAAACCTCTCACAATAAGTTGATTGTGGTGAATTTTTATTATCAGGATAATCGTGTTTCGAGAACATTGTGAATATGCTCACATGAATGAAAAAAGCTAGCTTGCTGACGTCCTGCCTTTATTGATTTCCCAAATTTATTTCGGATTGCCTTAGCCTGTCACCATGGCTGAAGAAATGGACAATCAAAATCAGATATGTGTAAATACTACGGATACAAACTAAAGAATGACATGAAGATTTATTTATCCTTTATTTGTGCAGGAAGACCTTATAATTTATGATTACTTAAGATGCTTTAATTGTTTGTTTTTCACACAAAAAAGATGTGATGCAATAAAAATATTTGTCTTCTAACAAAAAGTCAGGTTAGAGTGACTTTTTTTTTTTTTTTAAGTTTCTAAACTTTGAAGAATATTTTGATGATTATAGAGATAATGACAAGAGCAATTATGTTGGACAGGATATTGTCATGACATTTTTATAATGTCCAATGCAATTGTTTAATTGTGACAATAATCCATAATGAAAGTAAGTGTTGCAGTTCTAACTGCTACACAATTTCTGTCAAAGTCCATTACTGAGGATAATACATTTACTATTTTCTAATGCCCATCTGCCATGGTCTCATTATGTTCTACTGTTACATAAGGATCTCCACTGTGTTCAAACTGAATGTGGGTTAGTAAATATAGATAAATGACTGACATTTGATCCAAGCATAGTCTAATTAAGTCACCCACACATTCAACATAATTGACAACAACTTTCTCTTCAATCAGTTTTAAGCTTGCTGACGCAGCTTTGAGTTCTATGCCAAAATACAGTGTGTACTTTCTGCAGCTACATTTGTGTCATACCTGACAGTTGAGTCAGAAGACCCGGTGACGATGACCCTCTCATCATACTGCAGACACAACACTGAACCTGTGTGACCGGTCAGTATCTTCAGACACTCCAGAGACTGCTTATCCCAGATCTGTGAGGAGAAAAGGACAGGAGGAGGAGGAAGAGAAGGGAGGAAGACGAGTGAGAGGGAAATATCAACAGAGGAGGAGAAAGAGGAGAAAAAAGTGGTTTTGAAAAGGTTGCAGATTTGGGTCATTCTAAGAATGGCCTATTCTCTCAGCAGTGTTCATGCCCCATTTCCCCACTGCTGCGCTGAGCTTTGTGTGTTATATGTAAGAGCCATTCAGCTCTACCCTGGGTGTGCGTCAGCCTCCTTCAGAACAATAAGAAGACAAATCCGCTCTTCTCCTCCCTCCATCCTCCCCTCCTCTTCATCATCATCTTCTACTCTCCTCTCCTCCCAGGGCAGACAGAAAACATAACGGGTCTGGAGCTGAGCCTTTTTATCCGGTAATTCACTTGTGTTCTGTCTCAGTGTCTGCTGGTTTAGCTCAGCGCCACAGACAATAAGATGATAAGCCGTACTGAGCCAGAAGAAAAGATTCAATTCATAAATGCATAAAGCCAGGTTGGAAGAAAACAACCACACACGCAGCATGCATGTCTTTCTCACAGCCAACACTTCTGGCTCTCTCCAATGCTGCTTAAACGCAAAAGGGAATGATGTTAATTTCTTCTACGTTTCAGTTTGGATCAGCAGGACAGACTTATTCATGCCTACTGTCATGAAAAATATTCTTAAGCATGCAACGGTCCAATGTATATATTGACATTTATATGAGGTAACAGTAGGGTCGTAGTGATAATCTAGTCTTCACTGCTGATATTTAAAAAGTGACAACAGAAATAGCAGGTAAGACTATGTTAACAATAAGAGAAAAAAATAAATGAGATTTGCAGTTTTAGGAGTTCACTCAATGCTGGGGAAATATGTGTAAAAAAAATGATGCAGTTGTCATTGATAATTCCTGTGTGTGGAAAATTACTTTACAAACATAAAAAAATGTAGCACGATTTATCCACCGTGTACAAAGTTAACTTGAGAAATCTGTGCTGTAAAAATATATTTACCAGTAAAAATGTAGAAATACACAATAAAAAGGAGGTCAATATTAATTCTGTTAAAAAGGTTATAGTGCTTTCTAACTAGGCTTGCTGCAGTAGTCCGAGTTACCGTCTTACTCAGTGTTCCTGTTGCAATTGCAACTTGTCCTCCACCCACACAGTCGTTTTAAAAACAATCAATACTTAGTCTGACGATGGACACTAAAGTCAAGGTGTCTGCTCTGTGCAGCAACAGAGTCGCAGCAGGAGTCACATTTCACTTACCAAGTGACGAGGCTAAGGAGACTTGACCAACAAGACGATGGCAGAGATTTGTTGTCAAAGCGAAAAGGTATTTGGCAATATTTGGGATTTAAACACGATGGTTGTGTCTGAAATCAGCACTTATTCACTGCTCCCTACTCACTATCTCGGGAGTCCTAAATAGAGGACTATATAGTGAGCTCAAATGAAAAAACACTTTTGGATACCACCCGGTATACACTACCAGTTGAACACTACTTTTCAGGATGCATTGTGGGATACTTTGAGTCAACTACATAGGGTGTAGTAATTCCAACTGAACATTCAGGTGGCCCTACAAAAGGGCAAACTCACTATACAGTCCATTTTATAGTGGGTTGTGACCGATTTCGGACACAGCCAAGGCTAATAAGGAACCTGATAACTCTTACGTTACCAACTTTACAAAGACTGTATAAAACTACACCCTGACATATTTCAAACTGATCTGAATGATCGGTGTTTTGCACTGTAGTCGTATTTTTTGATGAACAATAGCTGTGAGTGCTAAACTAATTGAACAAACTGCATTTCCTGACTAGCCTACTTCATAAAAAAGTCAACGGGTATTTCGCCAGTAAAATGCTTTTAATGTGAATGTAATTTAATGTGCAGCAGTAGGGAGCAGCGCTCTATAGATAGTAAGTCTTCTTTGTAAAAAGCCGTGTGTACTGGGCAACACCTGTGTTGTCACAAGCGTATTAGTTGGTGGGAAAATTGTCACCACAGCAACCCTATTTCTAACTAAATCAGCTGGCATTGATGATGGTTTCACATCCTTGTGCTTTGCAGGTGCCATCAGCTGTAATTCTAAGCAATAGGTTTTTTTCCCCCAGGAATTGTGAGGGCATCACCTGACTTTTTTGCCTTTTTATTGATTTGTGAATAAAAAAAAAAAACTTACTACCATGTCTACTATACAGATTTAACGGCAGAAAGTTTAGAAAACAAGTCAGCGGGTGGCAGGGTATAAAGTGGGCCAGTTCATGCCCTTGATGTTCAATACACACGTACCTTAATTGAATTGTCCCTAAGGCCACTGATGATCTTGTCATCGTCGTACTGGAGACAGTAAACCCCTTTACTATTTTCTGAGCGACACTGAATCCTCTGCAAGTTGTGTCTCCCACATCGCCAATTAGCCTCAATAGTCTAGAGGAAAGAGGGAGACACACAGAGTGAGAAACACAGAAAGCAACCAATGAAAGAAAGATGGAGGCAAATATCATATTACATAACGTCATTAGAGGGGAAAGAAACCGATTTGACTACTAGTGAGCTGGAAAGTGGTCATAATTGATTAGAATAACATCAAGATAATTAACTCAACTTTATTAATAAGCTTTTCTACATGAGTGGAGCAACATTGACTGACTGAACATGACTTAAAAAGGTTAATAAACTTGCTACATATTGACATAACTCCATTAGATTAGCCAACAGGCATAGTCAAATTAAGACTTTTCCAATTTTTTATAAGGTTAATAAATAAGCACCATGTCAGATGTACATACTGTCTTAAACTAAAACATGTATTATGTCAGTTTCAAATGAGAGTCCAGATGAGCATCTTTGCGTTTCAGAGTAGAGCTAAAGCGTTCAGTCAATTAATTGATTGGTTGATCAAAACACAATCAGTTGCCAACTATTTTGATTTTCGATTAATCATTTCAGTTACTTTTCAGGCAAAAAGGCATAAATAAATAAATATCTGGTACAATAATAAACTTACCAAAAAGCTAAAAACTAAACTAAAAAACTAAAATCTCTAAAAATGTGTCCAGTTAAATACTGAAACCCATCTCACTGTCTCTTACCTCTATGTCTTGGATGATCTTGGGATAAAGGGAGTGATAGTAAGAGTTGGGTGGGACTTCTGCTGTGCGGTTCTTGAACAGATATTTCTCCCTGAGGCAAGAAAAATAAAAGAATGACATCTGCTTTGTATCCACTGGGATTTTTTTCCCCCACATACAATAGACACTTAAGACCAACCAAGTATAACTATACTTTCTGCTTCTTTTATCTTAAATTACAAGCCATGAGACTAACAGGCAGACTGGAAACAAGTAGTTTACACGTATCCTCAAAAAGCCTATTCTTCATTTCTTCCAGAGTGTAGGGCATGGTTAGATCTTAATGTAAAGCAACAGTAAGATAGATACCCCTTTAAGTGATTGCAAACAGGTCTATGTCCTTTCTCACCACTGGTGTCTCTCAGACAGGCCTTTCCAGAGCGGGTCGGTGCGGACCATGCGTTCGATGAGCTTCTTCCACAGCATACCCTCAGAGATGACCCTCTGCCACTCCTTACACACCAGCTCTGCTGAGCATAGCGAGCGTGCATCCAGGAAAGACAGGATGTTCTCCGCTATGTGATCCAAGCCTTGGGCTGGAGGGAGGAAGAGAAGGGGCTGAGTGAGTGCCTGCTGAAAAATTAATAGCATCTCGTCTGGTTGGTTTATTTGTGCCTGAGGATCATTATTTTCAGATTTTACTTTTCAAAAGTAATCCCTGTTTATTGGGATTTATTTCAAATATTAAAAATGCCATAAAAAAACGTGAAAACCAATACAGAAACCAAGGTGAGAATTTTATAAATAACATTTGTACTACATCGATGTTCCTATGCAGAAAGAAACACATTTCCATGCATGGACAAAAATCTAGATAACCTTAAAATAATTTCTTTTTCCAAATCACCTCCTCTGATGATAAGTTTTGTGCATTCTTAAATGTGTAGTCAGGTTTAGGAAGACGGAGCTAACACTAGAGCAGTTGCCGCTAAATGTTGTATTCATATTCTGTGTCTGTATCTGTATCTGTACCTGGCAGCGCAGTGATGAAGTCCCTCTGCAGCATGGGTTTGAGGTAGGAGTTGATGTGGCCGTGCTGGTAGTGGCACATACGGGAGATCAGGCGCTCTACAAACTCTACCTGGTCGGCCTCCGACCACTGGTCAAACAGGGTGATGCAGTGTTCCTTCTCCTTCTCATAGTTCCCCTCTGACGGACGCTTACGGGACCCCACGACAGGACCATTACTAAGCTGTAAGGATTAGAGGGTACAATCAGATTTATGAGATATTTTGAAACATGTATCCATGTTAGATTGAGAGTATTTTCAGAGTTTCATATGAAGCAAATTGTGTCAAGTTGAGGCACTCTTCAGCAGCATCTCATCTCAATTAGTCCTTTATCATTACTTGAATTAGTTTGTTGTTGAGCTGCAACCATTAGTCAATTAATCGATTGTTTGATGTAGTTGTAGTTGAGGATTTCATGCTGTTTTCAGCCTCAAGTATGGGGATTTCTTGCTCCTTCTTGCTCTGATTTATATCATTGTTTACTGAATATCTTTGGGTTCTCAGCTGACAAAACAAGACATTTAAAGACATTACCTTGGGCTCTGTGATTGACATTTTTCACTATTTACTGACATTTTATAGACCAAATGATTAATCAATCAATCTATAAAAATCTGTCAATTTGTTGATAATGAATATTCTTCCAGCCCAAATGTGTTGGATTAAAATGGGGACTGAAAATGAAAGTTGTCGTATTGGGCTTTAGTCTGTGTACAGGATCAAGTGGAGGATCTTAGTGTTGCAGAATGGACTAAGTTAAAAATCAATTTTCATTGCAATGGGTTAAAGCTTGTTAAACCACCGGAAGCTCATAGTGGTGGGGCTTTGTGGGAATAGGAAAAAAGCTTTAAAACAAATGTTCATGTTCAACAGCATGTCAATCCAACATAAATTATATTCTAACATTATTAAAAGTGTACTTTCTTAAATTTTCAATGATTTTGAAGCCTGTGAGAGCTTATTATGAACTTTTATATCATGATATCACTGAGCAGCAGATCTAAATTTTTCCACACACACCTTGAGAACTGTGTTCTTCTTTGGCGACAGATCATCCACGAGGTTCTGCGACTCCATCCCCGACGTGTTCTGTAAAAAAAGAACAAAACAAAGAGAAGGTGCGGGTTAGAGTTTTGTTCTCTTCATCTGTGTTCAAGGCACTGTGAGAGCCAGGGCAGCAGCGTGGACAGCGCCGGACACAAGAGTGCCACAAACACAGCCAAGGAAGGGTAACCATCATGACTTCTGAGGCGTGCACGCACAAACACCCGTGCATACATACATACACACACGCACACATACACACACGCACGCACGCACACACACACACACTCACTCACTCACTCACACACATATGGAGTGAAAAAAACTGAGCACTGCAACAAAAGGAATCTATTTGCTTGCTTGCTTGTCTGTGATGTGGGCTAAGTAGTCTGGACAGGAAATTAAACTGCAGCATCTTGGGTATGTCACTGGCAGCAACTCAGGCATGACTGTAATGAAACTAACATCAGATAGTGGTCTTACAGCATACAAGAAGGACAGGAAAAAAACCTGGGAGGTAACCGGATCCCACCCATTTCTAGCATGACTAAAGTCTTTAAACGATTTGAGTCCTTTACAAGTGCACTGCATACAATTTAAATAACAGGGTTATGGCACAAATCATGGGCTGGCCAATTAGCCTTGCTCTTCACATTTAATAAATAATAAAATATAATGATGAACACTTTATAGTATTTATAGCATATCTACTTCTTCGGAAATTAGGGACAGCCAGGCAACAATATCATAATCTTACATTCATAATTACATCCACAAACCAACCAGAAGACCTGCTATTCTGTTAGGTGGGTTGATGTTTACTGGTTTTAGCTAAGGCAATCTTGAACCAACACATTTGCATCCTGTAAAATTAAAATTTTCATCAAATTGGCACATTCCTGAACTACAAAGAAGCACACACCACAAACTATAGGAAATGAGCAGGAACTGTGCAACTCTACAAGAACATAACTACATGTGAAACATGCCAAAAAGGGACAAATGCATCATTATTTGCAGTTTTCTTCTGCGTTTGGATTTTTTTCTGAACAATCAGACAACAAGGATAGGAGATACAAAAGGCCTTTAACTGTGAGAGGGTCAATTTTACCACATATCTGTGGAGGTGATGACTGAGCCAAGGTCACAGTCTTGCCACAGAAAATGGCTATGTTGGTAAAAAAAAAAAAAAAAGCTAGAATGGCCTGTCTGTTGTGCTTCTCCAGAGGCCTTAAACACAGGATTACTATCTTATCTATATATTCTTCTCTGAGCAAAACCAGAACCCTCTGAAGAAGTGTTCCAGACTTGCTCAGTGCAGTTACCCATCTATGACACTGGTGCATGTGGAGAGCAAAACCAATAGAGATGTTCTCTGTCTGTAGTTGGCGCTAACACAACCACACAAACAAACAAACAAAACAGTTAGGTATCGAGACCAAAGCAGACAGGACAAGAAGCCAGAATGGGCTTGCTGGTGTTGATGATCATGCAGAGCAGAAGAAGAGACAGAAGGAGGGGGGAAATAAAAAAACAAGACAGACCAGGTTTGGCCAGGCAAGCAGGCAAGCAAGCATGTAGCCTCTCAGAGCTTGAAGGAAGACCCCCCACCTCGACCCTCACACCTCCAGGTAGAAGAGGAGAAAACGTTACTCCTCAGTGCGGGGTTATTCTCTGGTACCCCTGCATCCAACCCTCCACGCATGCCAAAGTTAATAGCCTACATTCAAACTCGTCTTTTTGTAAAAGTCTCCAGTTTTCATGACATGGCATAATCACTGTTTGACTTTTTAAACGCTCTGGAGTCTAATTTAGATGCCAGAACTGTGATTTGACATGATTATAAAGAACTCAATTACAGTTTATAAAGCTACAATTCTGTTTCCAGCGGAGAGAGTTTGAGAACGCACCAGAGAAGAACCTGAGAGCAGTGTGCTTCCAACAGGGAGGAAAGGACAACGGAAGGTGAGGAGGTAGGAGGGTGAGGGGGTGAGTGGGCGCTGTCCGCACCAAGGTGGCATGAGGAGTCGTGTGGAGTGGGCGAAGAAAAGTGAAGGGTGAGGAGATGGCGAGGGAGGAAGGGAAGGGAGAGGAGGAGGAGCAGCAGAATTAAGAGGAGAGAGGCAGAACCTGGTTGTGAGCCCGGGTGGAGGGGATGCTCTGCAGGCACCTGAGTGCACACAAACTCTCAGCCACCGAGGAGCAGCCCAGCCAGAGAGAGCGAGGCACAGAGCACTGTGTGAAAGAGAGAGAGGAAGGGAGGAAGGGAGGAGGAGGAGGAGAACGAAGTGGACAGGGTGAGGGAGGAAGAGAAAGGGAGGAGCGAGAGACCAGAGATGAGAAGTAAAGGAAAAGTAGAGGAGGGGGTTGATGAGGGAAGTTGAGAGGAGGAAACCAAAGGAGGTGAGTGAATGGATGGATGGATCAATGAATGGACAGATGGATGGAAGTGGTGAGGAGTTGGTGAGGAAACGGGACAGGCGGAGTGTGGAAAAGTGTAAGAATTCAAAAATAATGAAAATAAACACATAAACAAAGTTTGGTTTGAAATTGAGAGGTGGTGGGTGTGTAACCATCAAAAGTGAGGAGAGGAGAAGAGGGGAGGAGGTGGGGGATAGTGAGGGGAAAAACCAGTATTAGAGCTACACACACATTGGCACAGTGAGCGCAGGTACACACACTCCTTCACACACGAGATACAGACTGATAAACATACACACAGAAGCATTATTAGACATGAACTGGGTGGGGATAGGTAGAGGAGAGGAAGGGGCAATAGGATTAATTGTCAATTAATGTCACTATTGTTTTGACAGAAACCCCAACCGCTGTTCTGCCATCCCCACTCTCATGAGTGGTTAGTGAATAACACTGGGACAAAAAAAATTAAAATAAAATTAAATACAGACACAATCCAGACGAAAGTCATTTTTTTTGTAGGTCCTCAGACTGCACTGATGCATAATACTTACTAAAGTAGTATAAAGTGTGTAACGAAGAATGATATGTGTTATCATTCTACAGAGCAAGGAAATAGAGGCGAGGTGTACATTCAAAAAGTCCACGGGCTACATAAAGTACCTGCTACTGTCACATAAATCACGTTTCATAGAATATTGATCCTAATAATCTCTTTCCACCATTTGTTCCTTATTCTGTGGCTGTGTAAGCACTTATGGGTAATTTCTGTTTTCAGTATTTATAATTAGTTATTTTGACCAACATAAAGATCAACAAGCAATTTAAGATTTGAAAGTCATGTATGTATTACATCTTATTCAATTCTCTGTCTTCACATAGAGATTGTAATGGCTGTATAAATTTGATAGACTTTTAAACACCTTGGTTAAGTCTGATGATGGGATATCTACTAGCAGCCTCCATTAGTATTTTGTCTCTATTCTTGTAAGTATTTCTCCCAACGATGGTTATTCACTGCCTATAAACATCTGTAGTATTTGTGGATAGAATTAGCAAAGTAGGAACAAACTTTTCACCCTGGTAACTTTAGTATATATGACACTTCCACATAATTTACTAAACAGCCATACGTATTACTTTCTAGGGCCTAACTTGCTTTGTTAGTATGGCGATACAAATGATACATTAGTGAAAGAAACTGAGGCTGTGCGGTATGGACAATAAATACTAGCCAAACAAATGATTTCAACAACTCTATCCACTTGGAAGTTCATTGACAAAACACATTTGTGCTTTATCTTAATTGACGTCTTCCTTTCGACCACTTTGACCCCTGTTATGTTAATGTTAGCTATTTGTAAGCTAACGTTAGCCTAGATGGCTAGCTGATCAAGACATCGTCATTTCACGAGACAACTATGTTACCTGTAAACAAAATACGACAGTTTGTAGAGAAAATTATATCATATTGATAGTTAATGTTTCTAGTTACCAAAAACAGAGTCCACTGCCCTCACCAATTAACTGTTTTGGTATGGTAATGGCTGTCAATCCTAGCATTTTTAGCATGTTAGCTATTAAGCTAATTGCTACCTCGCTAATCGTGGTAACGCTATGTGAATGAAAAGGCAATACACTTCCTTCTACGCACTTTGAAAATATAAACAGACAAGCAGCACATTGTTACGATTCCCTCTACATTACGTTGTATTACGGGGTATCTTTGACTGTTACACACGTCTATTACCACGAAGAATGTCTTCACGTAAACTATATAATAAAACATACCCGTGAATTTACGTGGTTCATCGCCTTCTAGCCTGTGTTAGCTGGATGGCTAAGTATCAGACAGGGCCCAGTTAAAGTGGCGCAGCGTCACCGCAGTGAACGCTACCCCGAGAATCCTCGGCTGTCTTCGGCCGACGACTGAACACCAACCTTTTAATTTCCCCGTTGTTTACCTATTTTATCCCAAACAACATTTGTTCTACATTTACCAGATGTTGACGTATGTGTCTTGTTTATCAATCCGACGAGTATGCGGAGCATTCTTAGCGAAATGTATCGATAATTTCAGGCCCTCCCTCTGATTTCTGGTCCCCCCTCCTTTCTCCTCCACCTCTCCCGACGAGCTGCTTCAGCCCATTCCTGCCGTCGAATCGAGCCTCGGCGCTTCCCGCAATATCGGACCCATACTGAACACGTCGAGTGTTCAGGATGCCACAACGAAACGAATCTTACCATCAGTTCCAGCGTTTTGTCCTCCATCTCCGGCTCCATGTTGACGATCCCCCCCGAAACTCGCTCTGAAAATGGAAACCCAGCCCTGCGTCGGCGGCCCGCAAATGCAGAGACGTCATTCACTTCGCTCAACCACACAGCTTTGGTAGGGCAGTGTCAAAAGGGTGGGTGGGGGATGGGAACGCCCATGCAATGAAGAAACGCGCTGATTGGACGGATTTTGTCAAAAGGGGCGTATCTTCGCGGCATTGCCTTTTATTGATTGGCTAACCGTGCTACCAAGGCTTCCCCGGTGACTCCCCCAAACAAAAGGGCAAATGGATGAAGATGCTGTTGCTATCCTGAAGAGGAATACACTAAGGCAAAATCAATCATCCGCATAGCTTTGCAATAAAATGCTGCAGAATATTGGTTATTTTAATGTAACGTGTGATTAAAGGAAATGATAACGTAAATCCATCAGCGTAACACAAGTTGTGGCGCAAGGATTTAAGCTCGTGTGTTCCTATATCTTTGTGCTCATAGGGTCAAATACACCTTCTGATAACAGGTTTTGGTTGTTTGGTAAATTACTATTTAATTGCATATTTTAGAAAATCCACGCAGGATGGCGCATGGTTAAAATAAATGCAAGTGAATACAAGAGTGATAAAAGTGACATAGTACTTACTCTTGCAAAAACATGATTACTGTTAACTTAGTAAATTTGCACTCAAACCTGGAACTGCATGATCATGGATTGATGTAAGAAGACATGTTCCTAGTTGTATTATGTAGTTATCCATTAAACTCAGTACGCCAGGCACTGCTTCAGCTACAGTCATCCTTTACCTTAGTTCACCTTTGTTGATGCTCTCCTACGACTCTCACAGGAATGAAAGAAACACGGTTGACAGTGCATATGTTTGAATTACTCATATCCTGAAGTCCCAGAACTGTAATGTTATCTTCAAAGGACATATTTAATGCTGTAAAATGCAGGATGTTTGGTTTCCTCCCTCAACGCGCTTTCTACTAATATATCCATGCAAGCTACTTAATGCAGTTTCACTTCCTCAGTTTATCATGTGAATCACTTTTTAAGAAAGAATGAGCATATTTAATAGCTTCTTTGGTATTTCTGTCTTCAACATTTATCCAAAAAGACTTAACACAAATTAACCCTTATTTATCTTATTTTCCTAATAGCGGCAGGCAAATTGCTGATTAGATGACTACCACAGATTAATTTACAAATGCTTCTTATAGGGAGTCAGATTCTTGAAAGTGCTCATTCAATTTTATCTGGACACATCTTATATCAATGGGGGACAGAGGAATATCTATATCAGAGATTTGATACTTTTTCTTTCTATAAAAAGGTTAAATGAATTCAATTTTAAAATGAGAAGGTGGAGCCTGATGAACCAAGAATCATACAGCCATGCATGCATACTTAACTCACACATGACTTATCACAATATATTCATTTAAAGTCATGATAGCAGACAAAAAAAGTTCAGCCTTTCCAGGAAACAGGACAGACACAGTACAGGATTGAGACCACAGCAGATGAGGAGGTAGCAATGGTTTTCAGCAGTTCAAATTTAATACTTTGTCCCCCTTTCTCTACAGAAACCCAGGTAAAAAAAATCCCCCACTCTCATAAAATACAACAGCAGCAGTTACCAGTAAAAAAATGAAATGCAAAAAAAAAAAAAAAAAAAAAAAAGAAGAGAGAGAAAGCATTGAGGGGAGAAGAGAGAGAGGGTAGGGACATGATGAGGCAAGAAAGGAAAATATATTTTCTATATGTGAGGAGCGAGTCCAAAGTTCATCTTCAGACCGGGTTAGGGGGCAGCGAGGAATCTGGGAACTTGCTGTTGTGTTCATTCAAAATGGAGGGGAGGAGGAAAAAACAAAAAGAACAAAAATGAGTCGAGTCCAATCCAACTAGGGGAAGGAACCAGCACTCTAAGGCAGGGATTTATTCAGGAAGGGCTTTCTCCCTCTCTGGATGAAAGAAAATCTCACTCCTCTTCAGCCTGTGTGATGTACTTTGTCTTGTGTACAGATGAAATGTATGTGCAAGTTTGTGTATGCAACAGGTAAATTGGAAGGTGTGTCTGTCATATATATGGTCAACACGGTTGCACCTCTCACTTGCTGCAAGAGAGGTGGCATTTTTCTTTCCTTATTTCTTCATTCATTCCTTTGCTTTGTTTTTTTCTCCCATTATCAGTCCCCGACTACCTAGTAGTCATCCAAATCAAAGAACTCATCGTCCTCTCCTTGGTACTCCATGCCCTGGAAATCCACCCTGTACCGCAAGATACCTGAGGAACACAAAGATGATAGATTAGCAAGGGTAATATGATGGCTGGCCAGCTTATGTCATGTTTGGTTAGATCGTGGCAGCATTAAAGGAAGAATCTGTATTAGGATAAGCTAATCCCCATTAGCTATGGGGCTGGGAGTATTTGTATCTAAAAAGCATGATTTCCTGAAATCCTTTTTTTTTTTTTTTTAAGCGCTACTTACAGAATTACAAAACCAAAAACACAAAATTGACTTTCAGTTGAGGAGGAAATGTTTAGAGAACTTGGATTTATTTATTTCTAAAAAATATTTTTTAAACACACTTCAAAGATGATTGAGGCCTTTAATCATACTAATGTCTACTAGACAATCAGAATGAAAAGGTCTTACCTGTGTGCAGGAAACGGTGTTAAATAAATTAGATTTTGAATATTTTGATTTATCATGATACTCAATTCAGACACTTACACAGACTTTAGTATAAAGGAATGTTTGAAGCGACATTCAAACACTTTGAAAGAGTAGGATAATGTGAAACTTTATCGAACCGTTTGGAATTTCTACAGCCTTCCTGTGCTCAAAAGGGAGGAGAACATGCAGCACATACCAAGGTTACCTGAATTCAGGGTGCTTTTAATTTGTCTTCACTATACCTACTTTCTTTACCTCCCCATCCACCACGTGTCACCTGAGAAAACCTCAGAGGGTGGCCAAAAGCCAGGAGGAAGGTGAATCAAGGAAAAAAGAGAAGAGAGCAGCACTGGATCCGTCTGTCCTTCGCTGATGTATCAAAATCCCAATAAAGTAGCCTCATAACAATTTGCTTATTTTTAAGTGCAAAAGTCCATTACTTTGTTTTGCTGTAGACCCGGTTGTATGTAAACAACAGTTTGTTCCTAAACGTGGTTTGAAATGGCATTTTTTAAGCAGAATTAGTCAAAGCCATAAACTACTGTGTTATAGGCCCCCAGTTCATAGAGTTAAGCGTATGATTATTATTAGCCTGTGACATTCTTGCAGTCGTACTGCCTTGGCTATCAATGTCTTAATTGTTGCTGATCTTAGCATAAAATTTATTTAGGTAGAGCAACTTGTATGTGGTCCGCAGTGTAGCATACAACATATTTTCCTTGCAACATACCTTTCCTTGTTTTGAGACCAAGGTGTAATGTGTTTTTTTGTTTCCTACACTTTTCCAGGAAAAAGTAAATCTTTCTAAAATACCCTTCATAATTTGACTGAGGATACATGAAGGCATGAACCTAGCCTCTCTAGTTGAAGAGCAAAAAATATACTCACCGAGCCACAGAATAAAACAACTTTATAAAAAAGAAACAACCATGGAGCTACACATTCTTTTCCATTCCTTGTTACTTGTTGTACAAAAAGCAAAATTACAAGTCATAAGCCAGTGTGCTTACCCCCGATGCCTCCAAAGCCCTTGACGAACTGGGACCCTTCCTGGCTCTTGTCTGTGACTATCTCCAATGTGGCTCCAAATTTCTTGTAGTTGTTTGCAAACCACTCCAGCAGTGGCATGCTTTCGATCAGCTCATGTTCCTGCCCCGTCTACAAACACAATCAGAGTCAGGAACACATGGCATGATGGGTAACAGGTGTTAAATCACAGGGATCTGTCCTTTCTTTGTCGCGCTCACCTCTTTGTCTGTGAAGTGAGACTTGTCTTTCTCCTGCTCTGGCGTTAAGTACAAAGTCTTCTCATCTAAAAATCAAGAGCAGAGCCATGAAGATGACAGCATTATAACACAATATTTATTGCCTTTGCCATTGTTTCTAAGTGTTGGTAGATATTTGTGGTTCATGGTTTGTGTACCGTTCTCTGCTCCGTTGCTCTCTGCCCCATGCACACGTAGAATGTAGCGCATGGTGTCTAAGTTCTCGTAGACTATGAGGATCTCCACTGCTCCCATCTCCAGGGCTTTGAGTGTGTCCTCCACACCAAAACAGTACTTCCCCGTGTCCTGACTGATCTCATCGAAGTACCGCCCTATAGAGAGGGACAACCATGAGGAAAATCTCTAAGACAAAAGTTTTTGTTGTCTTTGGCTGTTACTGGTGACACCTAAAAACACTTGTTCTGAGTGTCAACATAACGACTCACCTATGAGCTTTTTCTCTTGGATGAACTTGACATTAGAGAGAACCTCTGCTGAGAGCTCAATGGCTTGATTAAAACCATTTTCTCCTCCATAGGAGATGTCCACCAGCTTCAGAACCTTGGCCTGTAACCTCTGTAGAAAACAAACACACACAAAAGGTTAAACACACTATACAGATATATCCACACATCGTTATAATGCCTAACATAGGACATATGGTAAAGGCTATTATCAGAAATATGCTGACAGCAATGACGCATGTTGCTGAGGGTTTTGTTCCCACAGGTATCTGTCCACATGTGGTCTGATTTTCAAAGATTTTAAGATTTTAAAAGAAGGTTGAGAGAGGTACTCTTATATGGAATGGTTGTATACAGTATTTACGAAGTTTAAATACATTAGCATTTTGAATAAACTGCTACCGCTGCAACAACACCACCTACCAGTAAAACCCACTGGATTTACCAGGAATACAATAAAATTTAGCAAAAAGACCTTAACCTTTGACATGCAGAAACAATGTAATTCTTCACACTAAGCTAGATTAGCATATCATGTTTTCACCAGGGTCTTAATAATATTTATTACAAATTGTACATCTAGTGTGTGTTATGGTTGTAAGAAAAACTGAGGAGCCATTACTAATCATCTCAGTTGAATAATGTTGTATGTAATATAGTCATTCAAGTTAATTAGGTAATGATATATTACATGGCAAATATTTAATTTGTACTGCTTTTTATCAGAACACTCACAGACACACACACAAAGACTTACTGGGTCGAACATGTCAGACTGGCTGAGCTCGGTCTTGAAGTCGGCAGAGCCAGCCAAGACCATTCCCGCCACATTAACTTTGTCGTTGGACACAAAGAGCTGGACAGCCGTCTCAGCCACTTTTCTCACATAGTTGTGTCTCTTCTCCATTCTCAGACGGGCGAAACGCAGAGCAGACTGCCCTCCTCTGCCTGACAGAAAGATAAAGATAAGAGACACAATCTTTAGAGTGTTTCACAAACTAATAGAGAGTAATCAGTTCTCTTAAGATGCCTGCTGTGCAGCTGAAAAATCAAAAGTTCAGTGTTGTGTGAGGACTGTAGGTTAGTACCGTGCTTCTTGGGTAGGTCCACAGTGAACTTGTGTAGCACCTCCCTGGTGTTGCCCTGGAGTGTACCAAAGAGTGCCCCACTACCGTCGATCACAATAAAGCCAAACTTACTGTCGTCAGAGAGCAGGGCTGTCAATGCCTGTGTTTGTAAGGAATAGGGGAAAAACGGATGATGAGAACGTGACAGAAACCAAAAGACTGTGTCCCAAGAATCTTCTCTACAAGAAAAATATATGCAGACAAAAGCCAAGTGAAAGCTCTCACCTCGGTGTGGAACTTGTTGTCGCAGAGGTACAGGGAGGTGTTGATTGGCTTAAAAGGCTCAAAGTCGATATTGACTTTCTTCTCCTTGCCTTCCTCTGTCACAATGGTGCCACAGTACACAACCAAACCATTGGGTGGCACTGGCAAAAGAGAAAAAGTCAGAGGCCATTAGATTCAACAGGTTTTTGTACAGATGCATAAACAAAGTTCAGTTTCTGTTGGAGAAGCCAGCATCATCAAGCTTTCTCAAATACGTCACTGCATATATTGCTCTCTAAAACAAGTGTCTTTCCTTGTAAGTCTTTCTAATATGGTGTATGATATGATGTATGCAGTGACACTGTAGCCATGGTTAATACACACCCTTATCCATGCTTATAGCCATATACTTTGCAATTCAATGCTATAAGCACCACATCTCCTGCCAGTCAAATACTGCCCTCTCACTTATTTACTCATAAGCTAAGGGGAGGTTACGTGATACAACACATGTACATATGGTACAATGTAACATGACATGCTGAGAAAGTTAAATCTAGACCTACTGTAACTGAAAGTTGTTCCATGTTTATAAATCTGGATTTAATGGTCAAAACACACAAAACTCAGATGCAACCTTCTATTAATGATGATTACTTAGCAGCTTTGTCACAGACACTGAAATTACATCTTTGCATCGGTAACATCTGACTTAATGTCAATTACACACTAGATCAGACTATCTATCCAACCTTTACTGTGAACATAAGAGTAATTTTTATGATAAGATGTCCAAGAAGGAATTAATTCTGTCCAGCTGCCCCCGAGAAACACAATCCCACATGTAAGTCAGCAAGGTTTTATTTGGGTTTTCTTTGTCAATACATACCCTTGTTGTAGAGTTTTAGTCTTTGCTGTACAGAGGTGATGGCCCCAAGTACAGAGAGCCTGTTGACTCGACTTTTGATGTTGGAAGCAGTTCCAAATTCATCAGCCAACATCTTGGCCACTCTAGATATCTGGTCCTTGGGAGGAATGATCAGTGAGATCATACTGGTTCCATTACTGTAAAGAGAGAAAGGATTACATGTTAGTGCTTCAATAAAGACTTAGACACTGCATTCAATAGCATTCGTGTGTGTGTTTATGTATGCTTAGCAACACACTATAATTATTAGTGCTTCACCACTACTAGTGTGCAAGGGGCTAAACAACATAGTTAAAATCTGTGTAAAAATGACACTGACATGGCAGGTGTTATCCAGGCTAACTCGGATTATCTGGATCAGTAACTTTAAGCTGCTCATTTTATTACATTCAAGATAACTCTTACTATCAACTCTTCTTGTAAACACACAACGGTCCATGGCAAAATATCACCTTGACAAGGGGTAAAAGGTTGAGAGACAAGCAGGGTGGGCTTTCAGTTACACTGTACACAATCTCTGCCCTTGGAGCAGAGGACTGAGTTCCAGTTTCCACACTCTCTCTCCATTCACTACCTAGCAAGAGACAAAGCATACCAGTACAGGCTGACACTGCACTGCACACACTGCACACACAGACACACACACAGGCAGGTAGCAGCAGCTGGATGAATGTAGGGCAAATGGTCAACTGTGTGTGACATGGCAGGCGGTGGAGCACAGGACAGCAAATTCTGCGCAGCACCAAACGACAAGCTGTCGCAGAGCAAGATACAAGCCAGTAAAGCAACACCCACATTTCACATGTCGTGTTCGATAACTCAAGGCCAGTGTCCGTACCAGCAAACAACTGATCTGGTATTCTTTTCAACTGAGCATTTTGTTGCCGGTAAAGCTTCAATGCAACGCCGAGCAGCTCGG
This sequence comes from Pagrus major, assembly GCF_040436345.1. Lineage (NCBI taxonomy): Eukaryota > Metazoa > Chordata > Actinopteri > Spariformes > Sparidae > Pagrus > Pagrus major. The sequence goes on along the minus strand of NC_133232.1, from coordinate 25,455,261 downwards.
CTGCCATGAGGTAACCGACTTAGTGGACCCATGAGGGAATAAAGAAGCTCTACCATATAATCGACATGTATAAAAGTCAGAGAAACGTCGTTTAAAGTTGTCGAATGACTCCAACGGGGCATGTGGACGTCCAGCTGTAAGCTAGCCGGCCTTCCTTCCCCATCAACGTGCTTTCTTGTTAAAGACACCCATAGAGGCCTCTTTCCAGAGATGACGTCTGTTAACGGTTCTCATTAGCAACACAGCTAACATTAACGTCAGTTGCTTCAACGTTACACCCTTTGTATGGCTTTAAGTAACACCCCGCGCAGTGCCAGCCATAACACATAAACCTAGACACTTCAAAACACACAATTTTTTCAAATTAACACAGTGTTTCCAACATTCAGACAGGCTAAATGCGACAGCGGTTAGCAAGCTAGCACCAAAAGCTATGATAAGCTAAGTTAGCAATGCTAAGCTAACCACTCCCAAATTCGGCCCCGCTTATCCGCTCTCCAGCTGTTGCGGCGGTCAACATTCACACCATCGCCCGAAGCAATTAACCCTACTACAGGTGGGCCGGCCATCGACACACAGCTCTAATTGATTTCTTACCCACGGGCAGCTTCCAAACTTTTGATCAGCTTCTTGATTTTCCATATCTCCACGTTCCTATCCGCCGCGCTGGGGTCGTCCGCCATCTTTCTGCTGTAATCGCTTCAGCACCTGAAAAGACGTGGAAAAAGAAGAGCAAAACATATGCGGTAAACCGGCCAGGAACCAGATTGACCGATTTTCACAGTCTGAGTAGGCTGACAAAATATTAGTCCTCATTAGCCGGATAAGGTACCTCTCCAAACTAGTGGCGCGGTGTCCGTTAAGGCACCTGACCAGTACTGGCAGCTGGACTGACCGTGAGAGACAGACTTTACCCGGGGTGTCGGTGTCAGTACAGTGCGCGGAGAATAGCGGGCCTAGAGTCTGCCAGGCCCTAGCGTCCACCCTGTTCTTATCTAATACGACCTACTTTCCCTCTGTTCTCCTGTAAACTAACTGCCAGCTATTCAGATGTTGAGTATATTTCGGCATAAATGGAGCTGGTACGGTACCTGCCTCGGACAACGCCGCTCCGCTCCGCTATCTGTCCGCTGCGCTACGTCGAGTCGGTGGTCCGAGGAGTGACGTTGCTTTCCCGACCGGTTTCTCTCCTCCACACGCTGCGCGTGGTGCTATCGATGGGGCTCACATGTGGGAGGTGGCGTTCACTTCCTGGAAACCACATAGAAACCAATGACAGCTCATTACGAGTACGTCGATCACAAAAGGCGAAACAACGATTGGACAGAAGCTGCAGACTTCGTCGGAGCTGGGTGGGCGTCCGTATCGGTGGATCATGGGATGTGTAGGCAGCGTAATGTGACTTCAGCTGAATTAACAGGTTGTGCAAAGCTGGCACAAACATTTCTTTACCGTTATCTGTGTCAGAGTTCAAGACTCAGTTTTCATAGATATTTAGTGTGAAGAGTGACATCTGCTGACTACCGCGGAAACACGTTTGCCAGATAAATTCTTACATCTGTAGTCAGCCTTTTTTTTTATTTTTTAATCACATTTCCTCAACAAAATTGTATGTTGTGAATGTGATGTTGAATTCAATGTCGCCATGTAGCCATGATTTTAGAAATACTGTGTTGTTGAGTTCAAGTCCACCATCTTTTAAACAAATTTGACCAGAAATCATCAAGTTAAGTCTCAATTATTTTATTTTTCAGGTTTTTAAAAAAAAAAAACATTGTATTCACTCACTTTTCAGATAATCTAGTCAGGTGTTTCAACTAATCATTCAGACAATGACATAAGATAATTTTCTCAACCATTAAAAACTCAACCCTTTATTTGTTTATTTATTGGGCTAAAAATACTGGGATCAGTCTGTAAAATTCCCATTGTAGAATCCAAACTCTCTCTGGGTTCCTCTCAGAAAGACTTACAGAGGACATGATGCAGTGTCCTGACTGGTAGCTACAGCCTTGGTCTCAGGACAATTCAAGAAGGCAATTACAGCAGAAGTTACTTCTTGATGTAATATTTATTATGGTCGAAGCGTGACATTTCCATTGTCTTCAGAATCAGTTCACCTGCTCATCAACCGGATTTCAAATTTGACTGCCAGAGTTTCTCTTCCAAGTCAGCGGGGTTCAGCCATCCTTTTAGCCTGTGAGCATTACAACAATGTGGCTTCCTAACCGCTGAGTGGGCAATTTTCATGGCAGAGAAAGGTCAGCTGTCCAATTAGTGTGACTGGTGGTTTAGAAGTCTTTCTGAAAGAAAGGAAGAAAAAAAAAAAACTCCAGCAAGGTGTTTCAGTAACCCAACTATCCTCTGTTGTTGAGGTTGATGATGCACATGCAAATTACTGGGTTAGATGCTGGGTGAGCCATGTGTAAGCCCGAGATTGCAGTCTGAGTAAAGTCTAAGTATAGTGTGGTTCTTATTATGGGTTATAGATCATACCGGCAACACAGCAATGAACTGCCGAGCCAGGTTAGTCACATTTAGTTAAATATATTAGGCTGCCCTTTTTTCTCATAAAATATTTTTTCCTTAATAACATTTGGTACTTTAACCAAAGTTAAAGTTTAGAGATATAAATACAATATAACTGGTGATAAACGAAAAACATTTTTAACTTATAATAAAATCTGATATAACCAAATATATTTTAATTAAAAGGTTTCTGTTCAACCTTAATTCTACATTTATGCTAATTCCTGCTATACATGTGTTGTGACCATTGTTCTCCCGTCTGTCTTTGGACACCTGATTATTAGAAAAAAGTCTGAAGCCAAGATGGATAACAGTTTAATAACACTGTAAGAAGGATTTTTCACACTGCATATTCTTAGCCCCGGAATAATTTAGCCCCTTTTCACATGCAGATTGTTAACCCAGGGTTAACCTCCTACAAGCCCCGGGTTAAGCACACAAGTGTAGATTGTTGTGTTACGTCTCTGTTTACTTTAGCCCCGTTTTACACTGGCACCTCGTAGCCCAGCATTTAGTTGATTTTCTGGGGATAACCCCACAAAGTGTCCTCTGGAGCAGGGCCAGCAAGCCCCAAGATAAAGTCGAGGTTAACCCACTATTTTGGAACGTTCAGCTCCTTAGCCCGCGGCTAACAGCTCCCTCGGCCTGGGCTAACAGCTCCCTCGGCCTGGGCTAACAGCTCCCTTGACCTAGGGCTAACAGCTCCCTTGACCTGGGACTAACCACACACTTGGTCTGGGGCTAACAGCTCCCTCGGTCTGGGCTAACAGCTCCCTTGACCTGGGACTAACCACACGCTTGGTCTGGGGCTAATAGCTCCCTTGGCCTGGGGCTAAGTGCAGTGTGAAAAGTACTAAAGAGTAAAATTGCGCGAACACTCTGAACATCACAAGCTTGTATTGTACCTTTTTATGTGCTTGAAAGAACTTTTAAGATCTGCACAGATGTATCCTGCATGGAGCAGCTGTGAAAGACTACTACAGCCTGTACAGATTGAGGCCACTAGATGGCACCATTGGTTAAAGGACAAATGAAGGGCCTCAGCAGTATCTCACTTATTAGTAGAGGAAGGAGCATCAAACCCCTGGAGCTTCTGTTATAGCTCATTGGGACTCTCAGCACTCGCATCTTGTTGTGTGTTTATTGAACTAATTGTGGTGTGCAGTTTGTTAGACTTAAGCAGGTTGCCATATGCTGGATATTAGTTAGTGCCTTGTGAATTGTGATTGTTTCTTTCAGAACAAACATCTGCTTGTGCATGAAACAACAATTCCAAGGATTAGCCCTGTTGTATTACCAATCTCTGGTGAAATGGGGGAGTGGGTGGAGGCCGGTGGAGCCTTCTGTCTGGATCTGGTGCTCACATGATGGCTACATCATGGAGAAAAAGTGATATAGCGGTTTGTGCAATTGACTGCCTCGAAAATTGTCCAGCGCTGATATCAGCGCCAATTCATCACCATCTGTCGACCATCAGAGCTGTAATGATCTGTCGCTTAGAAATAGATGGCGCCTGCTGTGCTGTGGATGGGAGCTGTGCGGACCACGGCCACTATTCCTCATTTTACCTGGTAGTCACACATGAGCATTTAGATGAGCAGAGAAGGCTGCTGGATCCTCAGCCTTTGTAGCTAAATAAGAGACTGTATTTCTTATTATGGCAGTTAGGAATAACATGATTATTTACAGTAAATATATCAGGGGTTTCAACTCCTTTTCTGAGCTTTGAGAGAGCTTCAAAAAGGTACCGTAACAACAATATTTCAAGTGCTTTTAATAGTCTAATTAAGAATAAGGCAGATAAGGAGCAAAATAACGCAAATCACGATTGTCTTGTTATAAAAAATGTTCTCATGATGACAATTAATTTATCTCAGTCTTTGACTAGCATTTTTAATTGTTTCTTTGTATAAACTGTATGTGTATGCATTTTTACTGTTAGATGGACTTTATTTGAACATCCTCAGATCTTTTGTGAAGCTGGCAATTAACAACTTTTTTTGCCTTAACTTCAATCACTCAGAAGTAAATACTGATTGCAGAGTGTAATGTAGAGAAATGACACCATCTGCTTATAGATTGGTTCCGTATAACCCTCGCTTTTCACTACGCTATCCGGCCTGCCACCAGGCTGGATTTTTCCTGCAAAAATGAAGGTTAAATTGCAGCACAAAGAAAGTGTATCTGCCATTGTACCAACAAAACAGGAAGAAGCATTGTTTCCCCTGGTCGCTATCCCCAGGTAACTGGAATAACTGTGGAAACTCTTCACTGCAGAAGACAAAGAACCCCGGATGGAGTTGAAGAGACAGAGAATGATTGCAAATTTTACAAAAGTTTGCAACTCGAGTTTTGGCATGTCTTCTGCTTTTGAATTGATGCCTTTACAATTGTCAGTTTTTTGCACCTTTGTTAGACCAATTATACAATTTTAACTGTGTTTCATTGTTCTTGACACTTCTGTCATAATGGTTCTCTAAAGGATACTGAATCCTCTGAATTTAACGTTCTAAAAACGAGTTGGGTGAGTTATAGCACTTCATCAGTCATGCTTCACTTACCCCCTCACATATAGCCACCTCAATAAATGTGTAGCCAATATAGCTGCCCTTTCCAGAATGTCACACTGTGCTCTGTATTAGATCAGTGGAGACCTTTCATGCCCTGTGCAGGTAATGATGGCATAGTGACTAATAGTGTGTGTTGTCATAGTGACCAGGCCATAGGAAGGAAGTGTTTGTGTGTGTGTGTGTGTAGATATGCATGTGGGAGAGTTATGAAGAGCGTGACCCAAAACAGATGCCACCAGGTTCACGGGGCTCTATTTTCCCATCTGTGGCCATCTGCTTAAGTGGAGTTAAGGGGAGAGAGAGAAGAGTGAAGGTGGACGGAGGGACTCTCAGGGGTATTCAAGGACACAGTCTTGCCTGTCATCACTAAGACATGTGAGTAGGGTAAAAAAGACAGAGGGAGTGAGGATGCATCCAATCAGACACTTGCAGAAAGAGGCGGGTTGTTACATAATCAGAGGTTGTGAAACTTATCAGAGAGGACCAACATCCCCGGACTTGGAGAAGTTAGTCAGAAGGGAAAGAGACTTAAACATGAAACAAATCAAAGCTCTGCCATACCTGTTTCCCTGACAGACCTTGCTCTGATGCTTCAACATATATGAGGAAACCTTTGAACTCCTCAGAGGGAACTAAGCAGAGTGTCCTCTCTGCTGACTGGCTAATCTGTGACTCAGTATGTGTCTCTCTCTCAGGCTCTCTTTCTCCATCCTCCCATGTGAAAAAGAGGATCATAATCATCAGCATTTCAATAGCTTGCTTATGACTTAAACCAATCTTCTTAGGATGCGCAGTATGGGTATAAGAATGTACAACTCTTAGCGTCTGCCAGCCATCTGCTGCACTGCTGTGAGTCTTTCGGTTCTGGGACATGTGCGAAGATTTGGGATTGCAGCAGCATGAATGCTTGGGTGCGAGTATGTTTTCTTGACATTCTTGTCACACCCCAGGCTTTATACTGCTCTTCAAAGAGGCAGAGGGAGATTTATGGATCTGTGTCCTACTATTAAGTAGACTAATCAGGAATGGAGAGTCGAGGTTGTCATAAATATAAATGAGGTCTTTTGAGGCATAGGGCGAGACATGCTGCGTGTCCACACAGTGTAGGCTATTAGGAGTTTATCAGCACAGTGGATTAAGACCAATAACCTCAATTTAGAGGCCAGGGCACACAGTCAGTCTTAATGATGCATTGGAAAGGAGTTAAACCCAAAGGTAATATGGACCAGCTGGCCTGCCTACACCACTCACTGACCCAGGGCTTAATCCAATTGTCTTTCACGCCTCAGGGAGCCAAGAGTTTAGTGAATTTTGCAGTTTAAACTGGAACTAGACAACGTTTTTGCTTTAACTTATCAATTTGAAGTCAATCCTATTATTGCACAGTGTAATGGCTGTAAAACAATGACACCATCCGCTAGATTGGTTCCCTATAAACCTTTTAAACGAAGGACAAATTATGGCAAAAAGGAAGCGCATTAATCCAAAACTGGAAGAGGCATTGTTTTCCCTGGTTGCTATCTCCAAGTAACTGGAACAACTGGAATAACTGTGGAAACTCTATACTGCAGAAGAAAAAGAACCCCGCAGGTGGAGGAGGCAAAGAAGGTGAAGAGGGAGAGTGACAGAAACTGAGGTCAAACAAGAGTGAATGGACGGGTATTCACGAGATGAATAGTGCCAGTGTTGTGTCAAAGTCTCTTCGCCTGTTGATATGTTTCCCCTTACCACAGGGACTATAGACTGTTCAAAACTGGTATTCTTTCTACTTGATCAGTAAGTAACAAAACTTGCCCACTTATTAATACAACTGGGTGTTTTACTCTGCCTTCTCATAGCACTGAGGTCAGGACTTCTAGGTCAAATTGGGATTCTTATGGTTGTTTTCTGCTTTGGACAACAGCCAGGCTGTTAGCGTAAGCCAAGTTGCTAACTCTGACTTTGCGGTGCCAACAGTGATACCACAGGAAAATGTTAGTAGGAGTTGTCTCTTTCAGCTTTAAGTTAGATTTGTTTGTTTTGTCTTATTTTCTGTTACTGCAATGCAGACTAATACATAAGCAAACAACGAGCTAACTGCCAATGTTAGCCCGGAGCAAAGTTGTCAACACATCCAGCTGATAAAGCCTGGTGGCATACCTATTGCTCCCCAAGGAGAGTTTAACGGATGCTCCCATCATTCTCACAGCTTTCCCAGGGCTTGATGGTGTATCAATGTATACTGGAGAAACAGAAGGAATGTACACATATGCACATGCAGTAATACACATATTTGTGTATGCAAAAATGCACCGAATGCAGCTGTTCTGGAACATCTGTTCAATCAACGCCTGCCACATGCATAAACACAGCAGTTCTTCATTCAATGGCTGTGCTCATTTGGCTCTCAGTGTAATTAAAAGAGAGAATCATTAGTGTGCTGCTGTATTCAGATGAATCTATACGACCTACATCTATACCAGTGCAGAAACATTTACTGTGGTGGCGCCAGCGATGCGATGCTGAGGTCTTGGTTGTCACTCCCCAGGAAAATCAAGTTTTCATACCAGTGAGTCCAGTACATGCAGTAATCCATGGCATCACTCAGGCAGCACAGCTTTAAACCAGTCTGAAATCATTATATCGGAGCCACCACCATGACAACCTCACAGATAGACTGATGGAGAAAGGAAGATGGGAAAAGGGGGGATGAAACAGGGGAGAAAGATGGTGGAAAATGGATTTTCTTCGAGCTGCATTAATCAAATTGACCACAGAAAGGGCATTATCAGTACAATGGATTTAATATAGCGTATTAAATGAAGACAAAGGCGTGGCTGCTGAGGCGAGCTTACTTTGAGGGATGATGATGGGAGTGATCAAAAGTCGATCTCAGAGTAAAAGTATTTTGAAAAAAAAAAAAAAACTCTCCTTAATGCATTACTCACATTCACTCTAGCATGAATGAATAATCACATCATTTAAAAAAAAAAACTCTTTGTAAACTTCAGTCATGTTTCTGGAAGCAAATCAATGCATGCACCCACCCTGTGAGTGTACAGTAAGTCTGCTCTGGTGCATGTAAATGTGTCAGTTGTGTGCGTGTCTGCTGCTAGCACATGTAGACTGCTGTCACTGAAATGAGGACACTGAACAGACTGCATGGAGCAGGGTGACTTAAATGTATTCAGACAAAGATAGTGGAACTGTCAGGAAAACCAAAGCCTTGCTCATAATATCAGCATTTCATACGCATTTCAAAATTGTTCAAAATTAGGCCAAGTAAATTTTTCATTATTTATAACTTAACTTATTTTTTATTTTATTGATAAAACATTTGTTGTGTGCCTATAGTCACAGTCAGCCTCCCTTCAGTCTGACCGCGAAGCTGCGATGAGACAAAATGGACCAAAAGAGCGATAATCGAGGTTGTGTTCATTTGCTGTATTTGTCTCTTAAATGATTAAATCAATAACTCACATTCAAAAATACAAAAGGGAAATCGATGGCATTGACCGGGTAGAAGAAGAGCACTTTGTAATAGATGTCAGTGAGTCCTGGTCAGAGGTGAAGACGAGAGAGAGGAGCTCCACAGGAATGATACGGTGGATGGACGGGCAGTGTTGTTTAATTTTTCTTTAAACCAGCTTTATGACTTTCATTTGAAGGTCAAATTCTGCTGGACTGGCAGGAGGAGCAACCCTGCTGACTGAGAATAAGATTTCTTTATATTCTGAAAAACAGGGTTTACCATCACGAATACCTATACTGTGCCATTAATCAATTAATCTATGACAGGCACAACTGTTAATTTTTGTTGCAGGCTACTCTTCTAATTTGACTAAACAAGCAGTATTTTCTTGCTTGAGTGGGGACTGTATTTATATAATGCTTTTATGCAAAGCACATTTTACAATTTGCCTCTCATTCAACCTTTCACACACTCACACACTGATGGCAGCGCAGATCCTAACCATTTACAGCAATTTGGGGCTCAGTGCCTTGCTCAGGGACACTCAAGGACAGAAACCAGGGACTGAAGCCTGCAATTAGTGGATGGCCTGAGTAATTAGACTAAATATTTCAGTACTTTTTGAGCTGGCGTTAATATTGATGAGCGACTGATTCAAATGTATTTGCTAAGCAGACACATCCCTTCACAGTGAACTTAACAACAAACAAATCGCTCAAGATACCGCTTTTGATTCTTTAATGAAAGGAAGAACCATGGCCTGTAAGATAATTGTTTATCAGAGTGGAATAAATTAAACATCAACTCAGAGAAAGAGAATCATAGGCAACATGTATTAGACTTGTTCAAACAATCTTTGTTGCTCTTTAAGATTCCTGTCTGACACTTTGATGCTTAATGCTTTTGTACCTGCTTCTGTTAATTCTGTTTTGGTTTGTGTAAAAAAAGGCATGTTTTCAAGGTTTTAAAAGTGGTTAATTAGGTGGTTTATTGCATTTTAATTGGGGAAAAAGCTTGCAGAATATTAAGTTTTTTATTTGGTGTTTCACTGTGAAGGCTAGGTTATATATCGATTAACAACCTAGCCAATCCTGGACTGGTTGCAATACATAAATGGGGTTAAGCAGGGTCTCTTCCTCTTCCGCTCTCCACTCTGGCTGGTTGGCAGGTGTCTTGCAGACAATGGACTGAATGCCAAAAACAATTGATTGTTTCTCTAGATTCTTTGCACACAAAAGTTGCCTGGACCACCCAGACAGCTTCTTGATCTGCTTTGGCGAGCTGACACTAACACCTGGGTTATTCTCAATCCACTTTCCACAACATGTGTTAGGACAGAAACTGATCTTTCCCCCTCTTTTCTTCCCACATGGAAGTATTGGACACACTGGGCTCCCAGACAAACCTGTTGCACCACTCGTCCATACACTGTATCTAAATTCAGCTAAGCTAATCTCCCATAGGCTACAATAGGATGAATATTTTTTCTAAGATAGCAATATTGCACTTCCCTACATGTTATATAATCAGCATTTTGATATTTCTGTCAAGGCCTTAGTTTGGAGAAAAAGATGGCCTGAAGACAAATTATTATCCTTCTGCGTTGTGCAAGATATATGTACAACTTGACCTGATCATTTCAATGATAGTGACAGTGAAAAAAAAGCATCTTAAATCTTTCTGTTTCTTGGACTTTCTCCATCATTCATCATCTGAGATCCCCAATATGAAAAAATAACAAACCCCTCTGAGCCTGCGAGTGTGACAGTGATGCATCAACACTGTACTCTCGTAAAAGGAGCCCAGTGGTGAAATACAAAAGAAAGTGAATGTCTGATGGAGAGACAGAAAACATAAACCAGAATCTGGCCTTCCTGGAAGAAACATACAATATTTATGAGAGTATGTACAGTAAGCCAACATTTCTGGCCTCTCAAACTGAGACCAGATGATCTGATCATGACACATAGACACAGAGAGGAACGAGATGACAGAATGAGGGTACAGAATGGACAGAAGAGGAAAAAGTGACCAAGAGGAAGTAGATGTCCCATCACATTTCTGTTTTCAGCAGGATTGAGCAGTTGAACGAAACTGCTCTGCAATTATTAAGCATCGTTAAGTCTGTAGACCCATTGAAATGACTTCAAATCTGTGCTGAGAGAACATGGCTCCCTGCATGGTTGACTTATAGCAGAGTAGATGGGGCCAAGCTACCAAACATATCCATTTTCCTCCTTCTCTCTCCAAGTCTTCTTCATCTCCAATGGCTCCTCTGGGATGGATCCAGTTCCTTTCCTGTTTGCCTTTGCCTCGCTCCTTCTGTGATGACTCCTTCTCTTGGTCACCAAAGACAATGACATCACACCCACTGTAAAAATCCCCTGACGTATCCTGCACAAATAAAGGAAGACAATAGCACATGAACTTACAGAGGGGCTGGCAGATTGTCTTTGATTGTTTGGCGTTTCTTATGTTATAGCCCATCATCTCCTCAGGGGAAATAACTCAGATGTAAAAAGAATACCAAACAAACACTCACAGATGTGCAGGGAGTAGAGAAAAGAACAGGAGCACCTGAGAATGAAATCCAACATAAAAGAACCACAAACTATAGTCTGAAAACATCAATCTCTCTGACACAACGGCAACAAGAAAATCAACATTATAATGCTTCGAGGCAATTATGTATTCAATTACATTAAACTGTTTTGTTTACCCCAGAGTTAGGACGCACATCTTTTCTATTAATAAAAGATTAAAGAGACTTTAAGGCCTGAATTGGAAGTGAAAATTAGCATATCTCAATACAAGCATTCACTGAAGAGTGGATAGAAAGGGTTTAATTTCTATCTTTATTCATTCAACACAGAATCAAATGGCGCTCTGTAATGTGAATGTGTTAATAATAAAGCCATTCTCACACAAAATCTGCACCCTAAACTGCAGCAAAATGCAATTTAAGCTCATGGTTTTGGTTCAGTTTCTTGTTCTTCTTCCCCACATTTTAAAACCCACCAGCTCACGCAAGCAGATTAAATGCTAGACAAACAGCATGGCATTGTAGAGAGGCAAAGTAAATGGATGACTGGCAGAGAAATGTTCATATATTAAATGTAAAATATGTGAGATGTTGAACATTAATATAGCCGCAAACAACTATTTTCTGTGTAAAGATACGGTGGAGACAGAACAAACAGAGTCTTGAGGACCCTCTCATTGTAACAAAATGCTAAAGGGACCTTTAAATACTCAGTGTGCCTCTAAAAGACAGTACATGTGAAACTTGGATGATCACCATGTTTTAGTATAATGTTTAAAGAGAGGCTCAGCAGGCCTTCTCCAGCAGTCCAGATTACACAGGCAGAAAGATGACAGTCTCACAGCACTCTACCTGGATCAAAGCGCTGTCGCTGAGAGTCATGTTTAGCAAAGACAGGAGAATTCACAGGTTCCAACAGTGGATAGATGGTGGTATGTTTGTTTGGAATGCATAGAAAAAGGATGGATAGTATTCATTTTTATTTGTTTTTTATTATTGGTGAAAAGTTAGGCATTATTACAAATTGAAATAATATACAAGTGGCACGTAATTTGATTAAAAAGCAACCCATAAAAGACAAAAACCGTCTTCGCATCTTTGAACAAACCTGTGAGTTTAAGAATCTCAACTCAAGTCCTTCACATGCCCACACTGCCCACTTGAAAGCAACCAGTCTCTCTATAATAACTCACACACACAAAGGCCATTTCTCAAGCTCTGTATTGTTGTGAAGAAGGACTAGTAGATGTAATAGATACTTGTCAGTAATACATGACTGGCCAATGAAAGCTGTGTCAATGCCCCATTCCTCCCCATCCCATTTCCTGTCAATCTCAAACCGTCAAATAAAACCATTAGAAGGCCGCAAAAATACAAAAAGAAAGAAATTAGAACATTTATAGTTTGATTAGCAACCAAGGGGGGCATGTTATGTCCTTGCACATGGGAGAGTGACTGACAGCTGCAAACTGGCCTGAGGGCCTCTTCCTTTGATTCAGGGTCATATTTTTCTTACTCTGGCAATCATACAAACACAGAATGAGTTCTACATAACTGCTTTCTTAACAAAGGCATAAAAGATGCCGTGAGTCACACTTTTTATCATTGCCCGCCTCACTCCTCCCTTTTGTCATTTCGTCAAAATATTGTGATAAAAACAGCCTCTTCAAATTTCGTCAACAAATAGCTGTTCATGCCAATCAAATATTTTCTTCCTCCCATCATTCTCTCTGTATCAGACATTCTCTCTGTATCAGACAGTAATGTTTTCAGCATTTTGTCTCCTATCTTTTGGGGATTGGGATGGTGTCAGGGTGTGGAAATGAGTGCAAATTGCAAACTTCACTGTTCAATACACATTCACTGCTGCAGCTTTCATTTCCCCCCTCTGAACTGCTTGCATCTTCTCAACACCCCAACTTTACGCCCTCCATCAGACTTCATCAGACTTAGGGAAAACTGTCTCCCTCACTGACATCTTGCCAGTCTAAAATGATATAAAACTATACATATTTACATATACTTGCAGTGCAGAAACAGATATTACTTTGGCCTCAGGGATGGACTGGTCTAAAATAATCAGACATAATGTTTTTGGGTCAGTATTAGTGGTCCCTCTGACCTGTGGTGTGCCCCAAGGCTTTGTCCTTGGCCCCTTGTTGTTCTGTGTAAACTGTATATGCATCTGCCATTGGGACATATCACATTTAAACAAAAGATTCAGTACCATTGTTATGTGGACAAAAGGTAAATTTATGTCCCATTAAAACTGACCCTAACCCTAACAGTGAAGAATGGATTTATTTTTTTAAAAATCTTTTATTACTTATTACCTAGCTAGATGTCTCAAAAACTTTTTCAGCTAAACGGTGAAACAATTTGATATAATTTTTTTTGGTTCTCCAAAGTCTATCCCAATTTTACAAAAAACATCTTGACTCCATGTCTACAAATGTCAATCCTGCAGCCAGAAACCTGTGTAATATTTGACAGTGACCTTTCATTTGAGAAACAGGTTACCAAAGTTGTTCAATCATCAGAAAAATCTGTTTTTTTTGTCTTGACCTGATCTTGAAAAGATCATAAGTGCTTTTATATAATCTCGGCTTGAATCGAGGGTTAAGCCAAAAACGACCTCAAGGCTTGTAAACACGATAAAAACCAAAAGACAAGATCATATCAGTTGAGTTTAGCCTCTCTTTACTGGTTACTAATACATTTTAGAATGGATTCTAAGATTTTACTGATTATCTTTAAAGCATTTAATGGTTTAGCTTCCAGTTACAGTATATTGCTGAAATGTTGCCGCCCTGTGCATACTTGTCTTATCTTATCTTTTTAATACAGCTTTTCATTAATACTAGCACACTGTCTTATTTAATATGTCTTATTTTTCTTTATTATTATTCTTTTTATCTTATATTATTCTTGAGTATTGTTTTTTATTTTTATTTTTTATTTCTTTTAATCATCTGATTTAATTTGCCTCATTGCAGTCCTGAAATGTTTTAATTCTGGTTAAATCCTGGTTGTGTTGAAGAACGCTATAAAAACAAAATGTTTTGTTCTTTCTTCTTATTCTTCTGTTGGTGTCTAGTGGATTTTACAAATCAACATGTAGTCCTCACAAAACAGTTAGGAACTAAATGGCGAAAGCTCAATTTTTGACAGCAACTGGAGGGGCTCTGTGCTAGGAAAATGACATTTTCAGGAAACTAAAATGTTTTTGAGCTGTATCCATTTGGTATTTTGGTGAGTTACATTGTTCGGAACAGCACGTCAGAGTCATGAAATGTAAACCACCAACAATCAGACTGCGATTTGGGTGACACAGATTGCCAAAATTGCAGTAGACCTGGTCAAAGACAATTTCCCCCCGGGGATTAATAAAGTATTCTGATTCTGAGTCTGATTCAAAGACACCTGGTGTCAGATGCAATTTTTGGTTAACTGCCAACAGTTTTTGCTGTTTCCATGGAATCCAAATAATTATGCCACTGTTTAAAAGTACGTCACATGATCACAGGGTAGGACAACGTCCTTGTATGGTGCATTGCCTGAGGGACAAGCTTTGTACTTTAAAAGGTCCACACTGTTTTTATTGCACCATGGGCCCTTTATCACAAAACTATCAAGTCAATTGCCACCATGTAGACACCTATTGTGTGTTTTAACTGTGTCTTGTGGCATGCACCAATGATTAACCATTATAGAGGTCAGAGAGCTCAATGTAACATGTTGTGGAAATTGTATAAAAAAGGTAAGATCAATTTCTCAGCTTGAGTGCACAAACTGTGTGCCTCGTTTATTGACACAGGAAGTAAAACTAACTTGCAAGATGGCGACGTACAGTAACCAAAAAACGAGCAGGGCTCGTCGTCAAGACAACAACATAGTTTCTTAAAGGGACCGTGATCCCGGAACAGTACTTCCTACATGCATAACACAATAAGAACTAATCGCATGACATAAGTGTATAGAACTACAAAATGCAAGGGTGAATTATGTAAGTCCATTCACTACACACGTCCCCCCAGAATTCACCATATGAGGGAAAAAAGAACAGTCATCTGCGAGGTGGCCGTATTACCCGGCCACAACGACTGCGGCGTACAGGCACTGCTGCGGCAGGTGTCCCGCCACGACCCGGGCGTGGTGGTCGAAGCGTGGGGGCGGTGGAGAGGAGGGGAGCGGGGGGTGGGGGCAGAGCTGGAGGCCGCCCACGTCGCGGGGGCTGAGCCAACTCAATGGGCCTAGCTACATCCAGATGAGCTGGTTTGAGGCGGTCAATGGAGAGCCGCTCCGGTTTGCCGCCCACATCCACCACGAAGTGTTTGTCCCCTGTCTCCAACACACGGAATGGGCCGTCGTAGGGTGGGCGTAGGGGTCCCCTGTGGGCGTCATGTCGGATAAAGACATATTCAGCCGCTTGCAGCCCAGCGGGGATATGTGACTGAGGTAGGCCGTGGTGTGAGGTAGGAACAGGTGCAAAAAGCCTTGCTTTGTCCAGCAGCGTGTCCCGCTGCAGAGTTGCTGACCAAGGTACGGTGGTGTTGGGGACAAAATCCCCTGGAACCCGCAGAGGCTGGCCATAAACCAGCTCTGCGGAAGAGGACTGTAGGTCTTCCTTTGGTGCAGTCCTGATGCCCAGCATAACCCACGGCAGCTTGTCAACCCAGTTACAGTCTCTTAGGCCAGCACGAAGAGCAGCCTTCATCGATCTGTGAAACCGCTCACAGAGGCCGTTAGCCTGCGGGTGATAAGCAGTCGTGCGGTGCAGTTTCACCCCAAGGCTCTGGGCAACGGCGTTCCACAGCTCAGACGTGAACTGCGCCCCACGGTCAGAGGATATGTCCGAAGGGGTGCCGAAACGGGCAACCCAGGTGCCGATGAATGCCCGCGTCACCTCCACAGACGTCAGTGATGACAGCGGCACAGCCTCAGGCCAACGTGTGGTCCTGTCTACCATTGTCAACAGGTAAGTGAAACCATGAGAGGAGGGCAGAGGGCCGACAAGATCCACGTTTACATGATCAAAACGTCTCTCCGGCACCGGGAACATCTCCAACGGGGCTTTTGTGTGGCGGTGCACTTTGGCCCGCTGACAGTCAATACAAGTGTTAGCCCAGTCTCTAACGTCCTTTTTGAGGCCGTGCCACACGAATTTCGCTGCCACCAGTCTCTGTGACGCTTTCGAACCGGGGTGGGACAGACCATGTATGGCGTTGAAAACTCGTCGTGTCCATCCTGCTGGAACAACTGGCCGAGGGCTGCCCATGGAAACATCACACAGGAGCGTGGTGCCGGCATCATCAAAAACCACGTTCTCTATTTTCAAACCTGTAGTCGAGGTTCTCAGGAGCTGCACATCCTGGTCTGTGGTTTGGTCTGCTGCCATGCGGCTGTAATCCAAGCCAACATGGACTGCTCCTGCCACAGCCCGTGACAAGCAGTCTGCCACCGGGTTGTCTTTTCCAGCCACGTGACGTAGGTCTGTGGTGAACTCTGAAATGTAGGACAGGTGACGTTTCTGGCGGGCGGACCACGGTTCAGCCACCTTGGCCATGGCGAAAGTGAGTGGTTTGTGATCGACGAAAGCGGTGAAATGGCGACCTTCCAGCAGGGTGCGAAAGTGTCTGATGGCAAGGTAGAGCCCAAGCAGCTCTCGATCGAAAGTGCTGTACTTCCGCTCACTGTCGCGTAGTTGACGGCTGAAGAAGGCAAGCGGTTGCCAGGCCCCGCCCACCCACTGCTCGTAGACGGCACCGACAGCGTAGTCCGAGGCGTCAGAGGTGATGGCGATGGGGGCTGTGGGAGACGGATGTGCGAGCATGCTGGCGTCCGCCAGGGCGGCCTTGGTGTCGGCAAAAGCTTTTTCTCTCTCCTCAGTCCAGTCCACAGTGTGTGTGGGACTACCTTTCAAGGCCTTGTACAGTAGTCGCATGTGTTGAGCGGCCCGAGGGACGAAACGGTGGTAGAAGTTTACCATGCCGAGGAACTCCTGCAGAGCCTTGACAGTGGGCGGGCGTGGAAAATGCGTGACCGCCTCCACCTTTGATGGGAGTGGGACCACCCCGTCTTTGGTGACTCTGTGCCCCAGGAAATCAATGGTGGAGAGCCCAAATTGGCATTTGGCGGGGTTGATAATCAGTCCATGTTGGCTGAGCCGCTCGAAAAGCGCTCGGAGGTGCACCAGGTGCTGGGATTTGGACGCGCTCGCCACCAGGATATCATCCAGGTACACAAAAAGAAAAGGCAGGTCACGTAACACAGAGTCCATGAGACGTTGAAAAGACTGGGCTGAGTTTTTAAGGCCGAAAGGCATTCTCAAAAACTCAAAAAGACCAAACGGCGTGATCACTGCTGTTTTGGGAATGTCCAGTGAGCGTACAGGCACCTGATGATAACCCCGGACAAGGTCCACTTTAGAAAAAATCACCATACCAGCCAGGTGTGCTGAAAAGTCCTGAATGTTGGGGACAGGGTATCGGTCAGGTGTCGTCGCTTCGTTCAGCCGCCTGTAGTCACCACACGGGCGCCAGCCGCCACCAGGCTTGGGGACGATGTGAAGGGGTGAGGCCCACGGGCTGTCCGACCTGCGTACAATACCCAGGCGCTCCATGTTTGAAAACTCAGCCTTAGCAACGGCTAGCTTGGTCGGGTCGAGGCGCCGAGCACGGGCGTAGACGGGTGGACCCGTAGTGGCGATGTGGTGCTCCACACCATGCTTCACAGTAGACGCAGAGAACGTGGGCTGAGTGAGGGTTGGAAAACTGGCAAGCAGACGGTGAAAATCATCTGAGGAGGAGAGCATGCTCGACAACCGGATGGCATCAGCCCCCCCAAGCGAGCATGTATATGAACAGAACGTGACAGCGTCAATCAAACGGCGGTTCTGTACATCCACCAGCAGTCCATGTGCACACAGAAAATCAGCGCCCAGGAGGGGAACGGCGACCTTCGCTATGACAAAGTTCCAGCCGAACCGCTGCCCGCCAAAACATAGCTCAACGTACCTCTGTCCATACGTGCGGATGGGGGTCCCATTTGCTGCTTCCATAGGGGGGCCGTGGCTGTCGGTCACCGTGTCCAGACGGGACGCAGGCAGGACGCTCCTCTGTGCTCCCGTGTCGCATAGGAAACGTCGCCCGGAGATGCTGTCCCGAATAAAAAGTAGCCTGCCTGCGCGGCCGACACTCATGGCCACTACGGAGTGCCGGCCCTGGCGTTTCCCGAGCCGCCGAACTTGCATGGCGCACGGCATTTAAGAGCCTTCGGTCCAAACTTTGCATGGTAAAAACACAAGTCTGAAGACTGCTGGGGGCTTGAAAACTGCCGCTGATTTGAAGAGTGCAGCTGACGGGAAGAGGTTGCAGCGACGAGCGTGGAATCCACCGCAGGAGCAATGTGCGCGGGCAGCGCGGCCATGACACACTGTCCCTGACTCGCCAGGAAAAATTTATCAGCTTCTCCAGCTAGTTCACGGCAGTCAGTGATCGTGGTGTTGGCTAACGCAGCCCTTACTGTGGAAGGCAGCTGGCGCAGAAAAAGTTGCACAAAAAGAAAATCGGGTCTGTGCTCCCCCAGTAAATCCAGCATACGGTCCATGAGCTCAGACGGTTTGCTGTCACCCAGCCCCTGAAGGGAGAAAAGCCTGCTGGCTCTTTCAGCGTCCGACAGTTCAAACGTTTTCAACAGGTGGGCTTTGAGCGTGTCATACTTCTCAGTCTCTGGAGGATTTTTAAGGAGGCTCACAACTCTGGACGCCGTTGTATTTCCGAGAGCCGACACAACGTAGTAGTACCGTGTTGCATCAGCGGTAATGTCCCGCAACGCGAACTGTGCTTCGGTTTGAGCAAACCATGCCGACGCTGACGATTCCCAGAATTCTGGAAGCTTGAGGGTAACAGCATTCGCGGTCATGGTCGTGTCGTGGTTCTGGATACGTCCAGCAACAAACGTCGGGGTCACCAATGTGGAAATTGTATAAAAAAGGTAAGATCAATTTCTCAGCTTGAGTGCACAAACTGTGTGCCTCGTTTATTGACACAGGAAGTAAAACTAACTTGCAAGATGGCGACGTACAGTAACCAAAAAACGAGCAGGGCTCGTCGTCAAGACAACAACATAGTTTCTTAAAGGGACCGTGATCCCGGAACAGTACTTCCTACATGCATAACACAATAAGAACTAATCGCATGACATAAGTGTATAGAACTACAAAATGCAAGGGTGAATTATGTAAGTCCATTCACTACAATGTTCCTTTTTCATAGCCAGTACTCAAATTTGAAGTAGGAATGAATAGTTTGAAGTTTGAAGTTTTACTACACAGGACAGAGCGAGACCGATTTTTAATATCTGCTAATTACAGCTGAAAAGAGCAAGTGCATTTTTGCATGTAGTTTCTCAACAGATTAAATAGCATTCAAGGACAAAAAAACACACACATCTCTCTTAGTCATGGCATCACACACACACACACACACACACACACACACACACACACACACACACACAGTTGTATTTCACCCCACTTGCCTCTGATTGCACATTCATATGAAATGTTTCCGAATTAAAAAAACACATCTCTGTCAAGTGACTTTTTAGCCCTGCTCTCTTACTAAAGACAAACATTTTTCACCACCACACTTTGCATCAAGTATAAACAATATATACAAACAAGATGAACAGTAGATGGCAGTAATGCAAAATAAGTTGCATGCAGTCATTACAGTAAATAACTCAAGAAGTAAAAAAACAAGAAACAAAAAAACAAAAGGACTCCCACACCCTTGCCACATTTGGAGGAAGTGACAACCCAATTCATGATCTGGTTATTTAATCTCCACATCTCATAGATTTTATTGTTGGCCACCCAAAACTGAGAATGGCTCCCAAATGAGGAGAAGGGTTAAGTAGGAGGAAACAGTACAAAACACTATAGTCAGTCCAGTCACAGCTGTTGGAGGATTTCAGGTCTCTTTTGGCTTCGAGGTTAGTCACACACACACACACACACACACACACACACACACACACACACACACACACACACACAGGATGGGAGATGGGAAACATTATCTGTAAAAAATAATACACAAAGAAACAAACCGAGACAAAAAAAAAGAAATATGCATATAATTTAATTCCCTCTCGCTTCTTTCCTTTTTCTCATCAAACGAACCCAGAAAACACACAATCTGTTGCAAAGTCTCTGTTACCATAGGAACACAATCTGATAATTATACCTGACCTGCATATTTAGTTTGTGTGTGTCTGTGTGTGTGTGAGTCTCTCCTTTGATCAGCAGCGCTAATTGATAAACAGAGACGGCAGCCTGTGAAGTAAACACAGGATTCACTCCAGGAAGGGAGACATGACATGTGTGTGTGTGTGTGTGTGTGTGTGTGTGTGTGTGTGTGTGTGTCTCGGCAACACAATAACACTTTCACAGCTTATCATCAGCCGGGGTGACAGGAGGTGAGAGAAAACATGCACACAACAGGTGAGCATCCAACATCTCCCTCTCCTTCTCTCACCCACACACACACACACACACACACACACACACACACACACACGATGAATAAAAGGAGTTCACCACTGAAAGATTTCATGTTCTTCAAATAAAACAATCAGAAATGTGACTCAATAAGAAGTGGATTCAAAGGCATTTATCTCAAATCATTAAACATCCACGGAACTCATTTTCTCCTGACTCAAAATGTCTTGTTCACTTCATTTTCCCCTTCTGCTGTTTTTCCATTTTCTCCCTTTGACAGTCTTCCATATTTGAACACAAACTTAATTTGTTCGCTGTGACACTCACTCCACTCTTTCCTCCTGTGATTCCCCTGCTGCTCTGACTTCTCCCTCCCGCCTCTATTTTTTTGCCTCTCCACTCTCTTTAGGCACCGTGGCCCACAACGACCCACAAAGGAACCCTCTTTTCTGTTTCTCTTGGTGTGACCCAAATTGTTTTGGACAGGAACGGCACTGCCGCCTGTGATGGAAGTCCTTCTGCTGGGCAGCGAGTCAGAAAGCTGAAGCAGAAAAAAATATTTGCACACTGGGTGCCACACACATACAAAGGGACGGGATATACAGAGACATCATGTCCTGTTAAACTGTTTCTTTCAGCACAGGAGCAGGGTCAGGCCGCCTAAAAGATGTCAGACACGCAACTAACATCAAAGTTGCTCCACAGGGAATACACGCAGAACACTACATTCAGAGCACAAGGGGGCTGCGTGGTTACAGAGACCTTCAGAGGTCTCTGTGAGGGAAGCATTCACTCTGTAAAGTCATCTTGAATGAGACAGTGCGCCAAGCGGCCCTGAGGGGACTAGACAGTGGCTGATCCTGCAGTCTTTGAGATGATAAAGCAAAAATACAGTCCTGAACTCAGATATATTAGATTATTGTAACATTAAAGTGCAAAACAAGAATAGATAGATAGCCAGAAAGATGGACTGCTGCAATAAATCGGTCACTGAGAGAGGAGAGGAAAGAATAGAGGAAAAGAAATAGAAGGAATGAAAAGAGTAGCACAGTGCCTGGTGGGTAGCTTTGTAGTGTCTACACCTTTTTCAATCTGACATAGGGCAGGAAAAAGGCACAAGTACACACAGACTGCTGTACAATGTTTTTTTGTGAAGTAACACAAGGCAATAACCCACTTCAATTATGTGGTCTGCTGACAGGTTAGAGAGAAACTAGTTAGAAATTAAAATAGAATGATCAGCAGAAAGTAAGCCAGAAACCAGCTGGAAGCTTCCTGGACATGTATTAAAATAAATGACCAGCTATTTATTAACTGTTTATTGGAAAATAGCAGAATATTATTATTAAATCACATTGGGAGTCACTTTCAATACATTTTGTGGTAATTATTGCAGTCATTTGGGGGTAATTTCAAATAAATGTTATATATGTTAATCAGTATTTACCACCTACTTACCATGAGATTTGCTGACATGTAAAGTGTTGTAATGTAATGTAATGTTTTGTAGAAATGTCAATATGGTACGTAGCTTATGACACATACAAATGTAAATTTATCAGTGTTAACTACCAACATTTTATCTTGGCAACTGGGCTGGTCTCGATTGTGTCACAGATATGTTCATTTTATCTTTATGGTAATTTGTGAAGTTCTTGCTACATGCAACATTGCACAAACAGTCCTGTTTTGGACAGTCATTCACATCACAGCCATATATGTGCAGTGTCAATTAATAATTTTGTATGTTGCTAACAGTTTGAATAGGATATGGTTAAATATGCATTCCCTTGTAAAGGCATGGGGTTATGGCTTTGCCATTCTTTTAGTAAAGCAGAAGACAAACAGAGAGCAAGTGCCATACATGAAAGAGCTTTTATAAAACAGGACAAGAGAGAAATGGTGCGGTGAGTAATTCATCTTTGCAGTCACGATGTGTAGGTCATCCATCCGCCCTTTATGCAGCGGCGTCACCATCAAATATAAGAATGGAGCAGAGAGGAGGAATGGGGAGAATGACATGGAGATGGATAGAGCAATAGAGAGGGAGGAATAGGAAGAGGGTGAAAGTGAGATTTTAAACAACTATGGGCATGGACAGAAGTGCTGGATATCTGATTCCAACTATGGATATTGATTGTTTCCGAAGAAATACTGGATTGAATTCTTGTCATACCATATATCGGACATGTCAACAATGATCAGTGAAAAAAAGTGAAGGGTTTGTCATACTAGACAATATTATTAGTGTGCAGTGATTAAATGTTTCTGTTTTACTTCTGTCACAAGCTTCACTATGTTATGTGTTAGCAAACAATTCGACACGTCACCATTAGTATATTTTGTGTCATGTTTCTGGCCTCCTGATTAATACTGTGTGTATACATTTACTGTGTTTTGATGTAAATAACTAATGTGACTACATAAATTAAAGAAGATGATGAGAAGGGTAAAATAGGGAAGGACGTACACATGGAGAAAGATAAGATGGCCACATATGGACTTTATAAAGGTGTAGTGAGGGTGTGTGTGTGAAAAAAAAAAGTTGTTTGTGTGCCTCAGGGCTTCACATGAACCTAAGAGAAAGCTGTAGTAAACAGTCAGGCAGGAAGGCTGTGTGTTTCTCACAAAACACACACTATTGATCTGAGCCACAAGTCAGATATCAAACACGGGATCATGGCTGGGAATTACCCTGCTGCCTTTCCCTTCCTCTGTCTTCCCTCCATCTCCCTCACTCTTCTGTGTTTCATGCAGTATTTGTTTCTCAGATCAATAGGGAATGGAAACAAGCACAGCGGAGGAAACACAATAACCATATGTCTCTCGCTCGCTCTCTCTCTCTCTCTCTCTCTCTCTCTCACACACACACACACACACACACACACACACACACACACACACACACATATATTGGCTTTGGTCACTTCTGAGGACACTGTGTTGATTGTTGGTACATTCACTGAAGGATTAACTAACTGAAACCCAACTCAACACAGAAAGAAACAAGACAAACTAACCATGGTAGTAACTACACATACCACAAGACATAGTTACAATATATACATTAGAAATGACCTATCACATCTATCAGGTAGGTATGAGCAGATAAGTTATGAGAGAGGAGACAAAGCATTTTGACTAGAAAAGTCCATAATGTCAGAGATGGTGGTTGTATGAAACACATAGTGCCCCTTCTCCCAAGAAGCAAATTGTCTGGTTTATAAAAGCCAACATACCCGCCAATCATGTTGCTAAACTGACAACTGACCGTGACCATTTCAGCTACGATTTGAGGATATCATGCTCATGCACTGTTTTACCAGGAAAGGTGAGGGTATTGAAATTGTTGATACTAAACTGTTACTTGTTCAATTGCTCTGCTGAGCACGTCACGTCACGTCACGTCACGTCACGTCACGTCACGTCACGTCACGTCACGTCACGTCACGTCACGTCACGTCACGTCACGTCACGCCACATCACAGATTCAGAGTAATACAAAGCTATTTGCAATTTGCAATAATTCACAGGGTTTCAGAGAGGAGGGAAAAGATCTAAAGTTTCATCTCAAAAAATCTTATTAGAGCCAAGGCATACCCTCAGGTTCACATAAACTGCCATGAAGGAACTTCTTTTTAAATTAAAAAATGTAAAATTGTCATATAAAATCCATATTGTGCATCCCTAAATAATTGTGTTCCTAAGATGGGTGCTGAGTGCAGAAACTAAGGACTTTGGTATGAGTCAATCAAGCCATTTATAAGTTGATGAATGTATCACTGATGTCACTAACTCTAATCTCTGGGATGAGCCAAAAAAAAGAAAAAAAAAGTTGCTCTTCTGCAGCTCTACTGCAGTGACGTAATTGCAGAGGTGGAAGAGCTACGCAGTGGCCAGACAGATATGTAAGTAGATGCAAAGGTACAGACCGTACATACATACATCCACTACATACACATTCATATCACAACAGAGAGGGATGCTTCAGGAAGAAAGAGGAAGTTTTTGTCATCTCTAAAATCAAGGACACATCCATATTCATGAGTACATCACTGACACACACACACACACGCTATGTAGTTGTTGGAAAGACATTTTAATCAGAAGAGAAAGATCTTCATTGATTGATTTTCACACTTAAACACACTAAATGAACTCTCTTTGTCTTCATGACTGAATAAACTGACCTTAAAGGACAACACAATCTCATGCTGTTTTACTTTGTTTACATTTGGCGGACCCTGCCACCTTCCTAGCTTCAAACAGTGTTACGGGGACCTTATTTTCAGCAGACATATCAGCAGAGTAAGTAACGCATATCAGAGGTGTACTGATGAACACTTTCATTCCCAGGTATGTTACTCACAGAACAAGGTGAGGGAAAGATTTGCTGAGACAGAATTGGTGATTAATCTTCGATGAACAGATGCGTCCATTAGGCAGCCATGTAGACACCATTAGACAGAGAGATGCCCAGTGACATTCTATTATACATGGCAGTACAAGCCTAATGCAATACAAAAAGTAAGATAGACTACTTCAGAGTGTAATTTAACAGTATAAATCTCATTTCAAGTAAGTGAGGGATACACAATTGTTTGGATAGTTGGAGAAAGAAATCCAATTACACAATCCCTCCAAGAAGAATAATGAGAACTGAGATGTTGTGTAAATTCTGCCTGTGAGGAGCTGCTGACATGTTTTCCTATACACAAACAGGCTTTACAAAAGGCCTTAGCCTTCTCCAAACAGAACATTACGGTTTCTCATTTAATTCTCATTTAAAACCATAATTTGCACCCGTTCACCTCTTTTTAGTTCTTTCTAATGTTGCTTAATGAAATCTTTTTACAAAAGAACAGCACTGTTTGCAGCATATTGAATTATTTGTCTGGGAGGGGAGGAGGTAAGAGAGAAAACCCAGGAGACAGATGACCTACCGCAATCACTGTCTGCGTACACAACCTCTCTTTGTGGGTTCATTTTGTATTAATGAAAAGCTGTTTAAAAACTCTTATTTATTTCATGTAAAAACAGAGTACCCCACATCTTTTCTTACCCTATTATAACATCTATGCCAGCTGTGTATGTGTGTGTATGTAGGTGTGTGTGTGTGTGTGTGTAATAAAGGAGGAAGCATTGGCCTTTATCTTTTATCTCAGTGAAGGACATAGTCAGAGAAGGACAGTGAAAACATTTTACAGCACAAGACTGACACCAAAGAATGAAGAGGAATAAGGTTTAATAAAATACAGTGTATTCTATGGTAGAAAATAAAAAAGTTATTTTTAAAATAAAAATAAAACTCTAAACACATTTTAGATTTAGACTGTATAAATAAACCTTGAACTTCTGCCTGTTGGACGCTTCAACCGTCACGTCATGTTGCAGTTAACATTTATGTCTGTCCACACTCAGTAGAGAATTGGAATTAGAATATACATTTTTGGAGTTATGGCCCAAACCATGTTTTGTGAGGTGACAGTAACGTTTAACCTTTGATCCATAAAAACCTAATCATGGATGACAACCTGAAGACATAAATCCTCTGGGCCACAGCAGTCGCTGATGCAGAGGCAAAAAAAAAGAAAAAAGTAATGAGACAAAAGATGATTCTCAGACTGACAGAAAGACAAACAGAAAGGACATCTCACCTTTGAAGATTAAGTGTGGCCATCAGATGCACAAACAGGGCTGCACTGGAGCTTAGAGCATATTTCCCATGGCTTAGGCTGCCTTTCTAGGATCCACACAGAGAGACAGAACAGTGGTGACTGAGTAACAACAACAACAACAACAAAGGTTGATTAGATGCAGTCACTAATAAAGCTCTTCATGTAAACACATAATTGATGAGCTGTTACTGTATTGAGCAGGCCTGTGTCTGCATCATGTCAGCCTGAGCGTGATACATTTTCTCTCACTTGGTGGAAGGAAATGATGTCTTCTCAATTTTAACCTGCACTTTAGATTTTTTTTTTACCACTAGGGGGCAGAAAGAATCCACAAACAGTACTTCTTAATGTGGCTTTAAAATCACAAACCACGATCCAAATGCTAATAAAAGGGTTTTTAAACAACACATTTATACAGATCTTCCCATAATGCCTCCTTGACAGTTCATTGTCATAATAGCTGTGTTTTTGTTGCAGTACATTTGGGTTTGTATGTGTCGTTCCTTTAACAGCATAATACTATCATGTGCTGATGTTGCCTGTGGGTCGGAATGAGGGGGATGATGACCTTCATACAGGGATTCTTCGGACCACCAGGACCAACAGAAAAATGAGATGCCAGAGTACAACCCCAAAAATCTTATTTATACAATACACAAACAAACCCAAACCACACAATCATTATTATGGTGGTTAATTTATTTTCAAATGTACAAACCATTAATATGCTGGGCTGCATGTGTTTAGGGAGCCATTAACCTGTTTCAAACTGTGTGTCTGCTTTAATTCTATCGACGTGTAAGAGTCAACATGCCATGGAAGACCTAATGTTGCAAAACGAGGTGGAGCTGTAAGCTTTATCTTTAACTGGTGACCTGTGTTTTCAATTTTCCACCTGGTAGATCTTCTTAAAACACAACAAGACATAAATAAACAAAAGCAGAAGTGATTAAAAAAGAACTATGAAATGTACAATGTAGGAAATTTAGTGACGACTTATTTTGGAACATCAATGGCATCTTCTTCCACATCAGTCTCCATGGGGATGTTATCATTGTGGCATCGAGGCACAGCTGGTTGGCATTCAAGGTGACAGAGATCAAAGCAGCTCACTGACTCTGAGCATTATGTAATTTCACAGTAGGGTAACGGCACAACCCCACTTCCAGGTGACAGATGGAAGAACAGAAAACGAATGAGGGTGGAGGAAGTTTAAGAAAGAGATAGTGACATTAGAACAGAGTAAAGAGGGGGATCAAAACCTGGAGTGGAAAAGCAACAAGAGAGGAAGTCAAGGTACAACGCTGGATATTAGGACAGTGGTGTAAACTGTCCACCTTACCACCTCATGCTTTTCTTTACAAGGAGCCACTGCCTTCATGCATGTGTTACTTGATGTTTGTTTTGTTTTTCTATTTGTTACTTACAGCACAAACCGTTGTGTACAAGTCATTAACAAGTGGCTGCTATCTTCACGGGAAGAGAACAGCCTTTTCTCCATTAGGGGCCTAATGGGTTGTTTTTGAGACACAGCTGGTGTCTGATGTGAACACCAACTAGTTCCTGACCTGATCACACACCACGCCGCTGTTTACACACTCAGTTATTACTGTTAGATCACACCATTAATCTGCTAGAGACTTTCCTGATCATGTCAGATTCACAAAATCTTCCACTTCCCCCCATTTTCTGAATATCTGATTCTTGTCCTGGTTAAATAAATAATTGTCCATCATTTAACAGTGTTGACGTTATATCAACGAAGTCTATGTACTGTGTTGCAGAGATGTCTACTGAAGTTAGCATGCTTACCAGTTAGCTCTCGTTATACCACTTTGTACCAGCAAGAGGCGATAGTCTGATAGCCCCTGTAGTTTCAGCTGGCAGATAGACGCCAGCTGTAAGTGTAATAAATGAACAAAATAAACTCTTAAAATGTCAAGAAATTAAATAGTCTTACTTCTATTTTCCTGTCAAAAATATGACTGTACACATCCAAATTCAAGTTTCTCTCGTTAAGTGAACTAAGACGAGCTTAATCGCCTCATTAACTCATCCTAAAACTCACTTCATTCAAATTTGACATAAACTAAATAAAACTCACATAAACAGCCTCAGTTTGTCTTTCCACAATCGCCTCTGGTTTAGTTGAAATAAATCCTCAATTCACAGAGACAGATGTGAAAATATTCCAGCTCTACACAAAGTTTCCACCTGCTGCTGATGTTCGACTCTCCAGCTTCCTGTCTCTCCCGTCCCCGCCTGCCATGTCTTGTCGTCCTCGAAGTCGTAGTCTTGGTCAGAGCTGCTGAAAATCACCTCGGTACTGTATCCCCTTGTCAAACTGACCTCAGTTGGTCTTGAAGGCTGTGTTCAGTCCAGTTGAGCTTGCCCCCCTTCCAGAAAAACTCTACTGCCACTGTTAAAGAGCAGCAGTTGTCTGTTACTCTGGTGATATGCTGCCCCTCCCCCCATATTTTTGGAGCTACCTTCAAATTCTGGCCATATCCTTAAGATTACACCTTGAAATAGCGTGTACAAGCATATCATTTTTACATCACAGCTTTGCATCACTCAGGCCAACAGAGTGTCTATTTCTGATCACTGGCGACTGGGTTTCACACAGGGACTCTAAAAAATAGATTACTATTGCAGAATAAAGATGGGAAAAAAGGCAGGAGGTGACAGAAGGAAAATGAAACCCTCACACATACAATAAAGTTGTCAAAGCTTATTTATGTACAATCAAAGAAACAGACCTTTGGGAAGGAACACTCGGTCATTTCCTTTTTCTACCTGACAAACTGTGTAGGAAGTGAGAGCTTCAGACAAGCAAAACACGTCACATTTCCTTGAATGTGTCAACATTTCTCCTGATGTTTTGGCTTTTTAATTTGGTGCTTGGCTTCAGCTCTGTATAGCAGCGCTCCACATGACCTGTCTGACTTCCTGTCACTTCAAAATGACATTTTCACCGTGAGGAAATGATAATAGAGATGAGAGGATAAGAGGCTCAGAGGCAATTTAAGATGAGGGCGTTAGTGTACTGACACACACCTGCACAATCACAAATCGAGACAAATAGCAACATCAGGGAAATTCTGAATGCAGAAGTCTCCTTCTGTCATGGATTGAATCATGTTTGCATACATATGGTATAAATAAAGTAAGCCAGGAAGTTAAATAATCAGTAAAGGAAGGCTGAGAGGAGAAATGTTACGATTGAAGTTGGGAGGGAAGAAAGATGCAGTGACACTGATGAGAGGAGAGGAGGAACATGGAGAGGTCAGGAGAGTAGACAGGTGTGGGGAGGACGAGTAAAGGAGATGGAAGAAGTCGCTCTAAAGAATGATAACTAATGGGGGAGGACAGTTTGATCCACTTAAAACTCAAACTCAGTTATAATGTGGGGATCACTTACTGCAATTCTGTTAGAAATTCATTAAGACAATTGAAAATATCATGACATTGTCCCGCTGGCACAATGTGGCAGCTTAACTGATTTCAGCTGATATCACAATGGTTGTTAGCGTTATAATTCTGCTCGGGGGGTTTTAATGAAACAGGTCCCTGTCGTTGATTAACAAGAATAAAGATGCCATGTAAAGGAAGAAGCAATGATCTTAGTGTGATGATTCTTCACCAGATGCCTTTTGGGGAAAAAACACAGTAAAAACACTGCTCTTCAAAGAGTGGTATTATATGTATGTGATTTTGTGGATTGATTTGGTAAAAAGCTTTGGATTGGCACTGATAATTCTCAGGTTTGTGGGGTCGGGGTGGGTTGTGTACCGGTTTTTATCACCACCAGTGCTGTCATGTTCGGCCACAACATGGATTTTGCAACACCGCCATTACATGGGCGTAGGTTTCTATATAGATGGTCGTGACATGTCACAACCAATGTTCGAGGATTGCAAAATAGTCACTACCAATATTTGTCTGCTGCTGAGCCAGTAGTAACGTTAGTGAGTGGTAGTAGTGAGCATCTTCCAAACTGTGTCCGCTACTTGAAATGGATAAGAGGAAGAAACAGCTGAGAAACAGCGATTAAAAAGTTGAAGTCTCTGGAGGTGGAGGCTGCTAAATGTGCGAAGTTGACGGAGCTTTTTGGTGCCGGGACCAGTGACACCGACCCGCCAGCAGCCACAGGTGCTGCTGCGCCGGGAGACGAGGGAGGAGGACCTGACGATGATGAGCGAGTGGAGGCAGACAGGGTCAGTAACGTCAGCCTGGGGCTGGCTCGGCTAAATGTTTGAGACATGTCCAAAACAAAGTAAAAAAACGTTTTTACATTGAATGTGATGCGACCTCACTAACTGCATACTGATGAACGCAGCTGCCGCTAATGCTAACGTAGCTGCCGCTAATGCTAACGTAGCTCCTCAGGGACTGAAGTCGTTATTTTCTAACTTTGACAATCTAACATGTGGCAGCACATCAGCCCAGAGTTAAAGGGCTGTGACTGTTGGTAGTTGTGGTTGATTTTGTTCAAATACGCCGAATTGTGATATTATGGGTTATTATTGTTCAGATGATTTAGCTAAGCTAGCTAACAGATGCTAACGTCAGCGGTCTCTTGTTGCCATAGCAACAGTAAACATTCACGTGGCCTGATGAGCTGTAAACAGAGATACAAAACACAAGTAAACCTATAGCAAATAATAAATTTAATTTGCAATATTTACCATTGAATTTATTGTAATCTTTCAATTAATTTATTGTTTACTGAGGTGATAACTATCTAATAGGTATAATTTGTGTGTAAATGTGTTACTTTTACTGTAGTTTTCAAATGGCTGTGTATAGTGTTAGTGTATAGTCTTGAGCATTTTCAGGTCACAAAGATCTGGCTTTTTTGCATTGGGAAACACTAGTAAAGTGTCCTAATGAAAACACGACAAAGCCATTTGACTACCTTGTTCATAAATGATGGTGTCAGGACTTTTTTTTATGACACACACACTTTCATTGATAGGAATACTTGGTTTTGAGGAATGACCTCTATTTTGAGCATGTGACATGCTTTTGCAGGTTATCAACAAGGTTTTGCAGTTTGTACTAATTGTTTTGAGAAATGCACCAACTGTTGTGCAAATGTAAGTAATGATGTGAGAAAAACTCCACCCCGTCTCTGGTTTTGGGTTCTTCCCGTTAGTCTCGTCCCACCCCTGGTCATAACATAACTTCTGTTGTGATTTGACACTATAATGAACAAAGATTGATTGGTTGATTGCTATAGCTGTCAGTTTTAGTCCTTGAGTTCATAGCTACGTGCTTTATTTGTTAACTGCTATCAAGGAATATGACTCTCCTTTGTAGTATGTGTGAGAAAGGACGCCACGAGATTTGTGGACTTCTTCGTGGTGTCCGCTGATAATATAGTGGGCTGGTCTGGACAGAAAATGCCAGAGCTGAATTTTTGTCCCAGTCCACCCCTGGTAATGTCACTACCAAAGCTGAGACCAAACCTACGCCCTTGCCGCCATTACCATCATAAATGTTTTAGCGTGTTATGAAACAGTGCACTTTACGATGGCTGTGATAACCTGCAGCTGGAGGGCTAAACACATACTTGTAGCACTGGAGTTACATCCAGTAACCACTGTTTTTATCACTAATCCCGACTTTGGTAACACAAACATGTGGAAGCCACGCAAAGCACCCCAATGTCGGCATTTGTTTTCTACAAGATCCAACACAAACATCTTCATTTACTCCCACCATCAGAGGAAGTATAGATCTGGATTAACTTTGTTTGTGATTGTCCCCCACAGCAACTAGAAAACTCTTTCAGGCTATGTGTGTGCAAACCATATTACTTTCTGATATGCTTTCAAATCGAGTGCCAGCAGAGCGAAAAACAAGAATTGCTTTAAAACTCAAGCTCAAGGATGGATCGTTACCGAGTTCAAACTTCGAAAGCTGTAAGCTTTGCCATTGCTGTAGGTTACTGTTTATTTTGCAGCTTAACCTGTTGAACTCAGCAAGTCCCATGGCTAATGTGGCTACTGCCTATTGTAGCATGCTGGAGCAATGTTGGAGCAGTGTATTTGGTATTAAAAGGGTGATGATGTGTGAATATTAAGCCACATATGAAGCTGAATAACCAGAGTAGTAGGTCAGATGTGGAATACTGTTTTGTCACGTTGCTCTTTGTGGAACTTAATACAGCAATTTAGCTCAGCTGGCTCTGTTGTCAACGTTACACAAAAGATACTTCTGCTCCATGATCCACGCCAGTATATGTGTCTGTTGCTGCTGTATGTAAATGTACTTGATAGACAACCTTGACTATTATACCTCCATAAAAATTCTTTGTGTTTTCTACATATAAATGCTGTTGAGATGCCTTATCGTTTCCGCAACTCTGAGAATGAATCACGTTACATTTACTAATTAACCTACCTATCATTAGGCTACTGCACTCAAAACACATGTCTGCACAATGCTCAGTCTCAGTTTATAATCCATACAGAACACTTCATATCTTAGGTCATTCCATGTCTGTAGCAAATATTAATTGTATGTAGTCATTATTTAATAAGCAAATACATTTTCAAGACCATATGAGACTGACCTCAGGTCTACAGCCAAGATGTAATTGATGAATGGATCACATATTTTACGATGCCAGTTTAATGTGCATTATTTTGATGAATGCAGTCAAGAATCAGAGATAATAATCTGCAATACATGTCTTAACTGGAAAGCTTAATTCAATTTTAACAAAACTTTTAATTTGAGTTGAATTACTGAGTAATCCATCTTCACTGTCTTCCAGTCAGTTTACCATCATAGAAAATACTGCAGTATGTAAATCAAGTAAAAAGTCAGTATGGTGAACATCAATGAAGGCTCGACTACCAGTGTGTGCGAAGGTGTTGCATGTGCATCTCCTGAAAGCTGAACAAAAGCAATTAATTGTAAACATGTGTGCATTTGTGAACTGACAAAGTGTTAATGTTGTTAAGTTACAGGCGCCTACTACTTTTTAGGCTGGCAAAATATAAGTCGTGCAGCTATATACTGTGTGTGCGGTGTAATGCATTATGTATTCTGTGCGGTTGAAGGACCCCAAATGTGGGAGGAGGAGGATGGAGATACATGCAAATGCACAGTGAAACTAATTAATCGTGCCCTATTAACTGCAGTGATAGGGGTAATTAGATCACAGATTTACTGTCCGTTAAAAAAAAAAAGAAAAAAAGAAAAACATTTGAGGCACTGTTGAAGCCTTGGCAGCCTAGGTGTAGTGAAGTTAGTATAACTTCATGTGGAGGCAGTCCAGGAGATGACGGTGTAGGGGAATATGTACATAAATTCCATAAATGACAGCAGAGAAGAAAATTGCACGTTCTTTGTTCAGCTCCTAAAAATAAAATACCAGCAACACATTAACTATTACTTTTTCACTTTATTTTTTTCTGATTGCTGTCCTTCAATTGCTTTCTGCTTCGCTATTTGTGTTTTTCCTGGCATTAAGCAGCTCTCAGCAGACCCGGTTCACTTATGATTATGATTGAATCTGCCATTCATTCACTTTTTATATATTGAATTTTTTCTCCGTCAGTAATCTAAATTTGAAACATTCATCATGGCTTTATGTAAGCCTTGGCAAACACAGAAGCAGAAACTGGCACACAAAGACTCAGCACAGTCATTAAATCGTGATGTAAAGCAGTATGGACGGTTCTCATTAGTGGTAGTAGCACTTTACTTACAGTACAAATAGACATGTTTGTCTGTGACTCAAGGTGTTACAGAAACCTCTTTACAAGCTCCACGAAGATCCAATCCTCCCCTTTGTAGTTGCAGCAAAACTTCCAACTGGGCTGCTGGCAGAAAAATAACATTTCAGTCTAAGCTTAAAAATTTAATTACAAGAAAGGTTAAGTGTGAAGCACCTCTCCCGCCCTGGAAGCTGCAGTCCTGTATTTATTTATTTATTTCACACCTAATGCGCCTTTAGACAAAAACTACATCTGAAAGAGGAGGATAAGATGAAACACTCTTCTTTGGTCCTCTAATATTGGATGGAGACCAGCACTGATTGGATAATAAAGATAGTCAGAATGCACTTTGCTAACATGCTATCTCAGATAGAAGAAGGTGGCTGGCTACAGAGCTAGACAAGGGATTTAGTTTAGTTTTCATAAATCAGTGAGGATATTTTGGTGCTATGAAGTGACTTTTTTCATGAAGTTTATCAGCTCTAAGTTAAGGCCTTCATAAGAGGGTACATGTTTGTGTTGTGTTTGCTCGTCACTCTTTAGTGTTTGTTTATCCAGATCCTAATGGGAAGTAAAGCAGTTTAAAATCAAATCAATGAGAGCTTTATCAACTTTTCCCAAATGATACATTACTGAATATTAACAGAAAAATAGCATCACCTACCTATATCAATAATATATGATTATCATGGTATAGGATATAATTTGTCCTAGATTTCCAATATTGTTGATATGATATGATATAGAGATTGTCTATTACCAACTTAATTATGATATCCACATTACTGATGATTATTTATCAAAAATCTCATTGTGTTAATATATTTTTTGTTGTTTTGATTTCTTTTGGGAGGAGATTTGAAAATATTGAGATACATAATGTGTATTACGACATAGCCTAAAAATATTGAAATATTATTTTAACTCCATATTACCCAGAACTACTTTCAGACTATGTTAAATCAATTGCAAAGGTTTTTCTTATCTTTTATCTGGGGGCTACAAGGACACAGGATGATAAAAGATTTTATTGCCCATTGCAACAAAAAAACCCCCATCTCATAATAAGCACATCATAGTGTAGTTTAATTATCGAGATAATCGTGACTATCCTCACATGAAAGACTTGGAAAGGCTTGCACATTGTATCTCCCACAAAGTTAAACCGGATGTGTGTTACTGTGTGTGATACTACAGATTCCAACTACAGGAAGATGAGTTTACCACCATTTATTTATCCATTATTTGTGCAGGAGGACTTCATGATTCATGATGACTTATTTAAGATTCTTTGGTTGTTGGCTTCTCACTAAAAAATATGTGTCTGTGTCTAGCAGTGAAACAATAAAAACATTTGTTTACTAACAAACCGTAAGGTAAAGTTATTCCAGTGTGTTTTAGTGCAATTATGTTGAAGAGAGTAATCGTGACATTAAATTTTCATATTGTCCCATGCCCAACCCAGAGAGCCTCAATAAAGATAAAGTGAAAGGAAAAAATTGAATATCCAGAAAATAAAGTGTTGAACATGGCTATTTGTGATCATCCCTGCACTGAAAAAACATCTTCAAATATTCATGTGGCTCTAGTCAAGGACTGGATAAGATAGAACAGGCTATTTTTAATTTGATTAAAGAATAAGGCAGAGCAAGAGAGTGTCTGTTTTCCTGTCAGCTATTACTTGTATCTTGTGGTGATCTGCAAATGGGGACATGCACTAAAAGCCTAAGATAAAGTGTAATTGCTCTATTTTATAATGCATCAAGATGGGGTAGGCTTTGTTAACATGCAAATAAGATGTGAAAACTTAAGTGGAAAAAATAAACCACTAGCCTTTGTGATACATATTAATATCGGGTGTATTAAAGCAGGCACGAGGAGCATCAGCATCTTTCATACATGGATAACATATTATGGGAATCAAGCATCTCGCAAATTGCTGCTCCTGTAATGTGTTTTCTCTAATCAATAGTTTCTCTCTACAAAATAAACTGGACCAAATCTAATGCAATGCCTTAATCAATAAATTGTCTTTCCAATAGTTGAGATCAGCTGGCTGTTTCAAAACATTCCTTCATGCGTGATATTAATTTATATCAACAGAGGCAGAGAAAAACCAGCCAACCTTTAACTTACATACAATATCATTCATCGCATTCAGAGCCTCCAACATAATTAAATGAATATAGACCTATATATTGCATTAACTTCAAATAAATTACAACCATCAAAGTCATCTATATAACATACAGTACCTGCTGCCATTTACCCTCCAGACATCAAAGGTACTATCACCTTAGATGTGGCAGGAGAAACAGCCTCTTTCTAACTGCATGTAGCTGTACGTTGCCAAGGAGAGTATGGGACTCTCTTTCTAGATCAGACTCATATTACCTGTCATTTTCACCCTCACAGTTAACAGAAGTCCCCCCTCCCCCCCAAACACACACACACACACTATATAGAGCCTGCTTTGGGTTTAAACAGAAGAGGTGTCTGATCTCTTTTCCAGTTCTTAGATAACAAAACCAAGCTTTTGGTAATGTGAGCTGAGGTGCTAGATTTTTTGGCAGCCAATTTTTGTGTGTGCCATATTTCACTTATGATCATGAAAACAACAGACCACAGTGGGTCGACTCAAGATGAAAGATGGGACCCTGCAAAACTCCAGTCACACACATCAAGCCTCATATTGTAATTTTGCCAAAAACTGCCAAGAAGGGTGTCTAAAATGTTGCAAATTATCCATTTTGGTACACACACACACGCACACACACACGCACACACACACACACACACACACACACACACACACACACACACACACACACACACACAGATTGTGAACAGATCTGAGCAGTCAAAATCTCATCACAACACCAATTACAAACTCTGTCCTTGTAATAACAAATGCATTAATCAAATTAACGGTCCCTTATTGTAGAAAGTTTCGTATTTAGTAACCGTGCCTTCAAACGAGCCTTCAGGACTTACGTAAGGTTGTGACTATACAGTCACCAGCCTCAGCCATAACCCCAGTACACAGTGGTTGCAAAAACAGTCGCAGAACTGATTGGGAAACACGGTAGGCGGTGCCTGCTCAGGCCTGTGAGAGCTGACCAATCAGAGCAGACTAGGCCGTGTCCTTTTCAATATTAAAGCATGTTAACATTTTCTAACATCAACTTGAAAATAAGCATAATATGTTACCTTTTAGATAAATAACGACCCTCTTTGTAATGTAAGCTGTTGCAGCTTATATGTTTAGGAGTAAATAACTTTTCATATCAACAAATAAGTACAAATTAATTTGACATTATACAAACTCATGCACCTTCCAGCACTGAAGAGACTACACAGTCAGGCATGTATTTTAACCACCATACGAGGCTTCTGAGTTATTGACCAATCAGGCGCTGCCCTGTATTACTATGTCTGTAAAGCCAAGGTTAGGCTGTTCTTTAATACAAGATGCCTGTCAAGGTTGCGTTAATGTGCTAATTGGTTTGCCCATTTAAAAGATTTATAAAAAAGACTTGAGCTCAACTTGTGATTCTGTGTGTGGCATGAGAGCTAAAGACTGTTGCCCAAGGCAGGGTTGTGTGTATTAGCATGTGTGTGTGCTCATGCATGGATATGAGTAGGAGGGTTATATCTTTCCTATCACACAGTCCCCTTTGATATCAGCTATACTCCAAATCCCAGAGAGAAAGCACATTGACTTCAGACAGAAACAACTGACTCACAGCTACTGACAGACAAGGACGATGTGTTACTATTACCTTCAGTTCAATGACAATGAAAAATTCATTGACGGAATACAAATGACTGATAAGATGTCTGAGACTGCTCATCTGTGTGCTCCTGGCTAACATGTGGCATATGTTCCCTCCATGCAGCTCGTCTTGTCCTTGTAGTGAACTTGATCACTGCATGAACATTTGATGTTTACATGAACAGCACTTAGTAGACATAAAAACACTGTGTTGTATTTGTAATGTAGCTCCTTAAATACAATTTCATGTTGTTCAGTTACATTTCCAGTTTCTCATTAAAGCAATCAACACAATGTATAATGATTTTAAAGGAAGTATGAGTGGGACTGTTTTCTATGAGCTGAGGGGATGCCTGGCCTTATCATAATCAAATGCTAACATGTTTTCAATTTAATTAATCGAATTCAATTCAATTAACTTCAGTGTTTTAAAGTGGAGTTCAGCATAATAATGCAATCAAACCATTGAACGTTTATTAAACATTGGAATTGGAATGTGAAACAAAGTTTTAAATATCCTGAATAAATAAAACACAAAACTGCATCACACAACTAAAACAGTCAATAAAATGGACACTAGGGATCTGTTATGAAAAGTCAATATTGAGGTCACTACAAAAGATGGAGGTTATGAACAAAAATGTGTACGATAAGTTGATAATGTAATTATTGTGCCAGGCTTATTTACTAATGGTGTAATGATCTATCGGTTCTGATCAATATATATCGATGTAATGATTATTCATTTTATTCATTCATTCATTCATTATCTTTAACTGCATATCCGTTGCAGGGTTGCAGGGGACTTGAGCCGATGCCAGCTGACATCGGGCGAGCGGCTGGGTATACCCTGAACAAGTCACCATTTCATCCCAGGGCTTTAATGATTAACGATCCAATATCATCAACGCAAAGTGAAAACATCTATCAATTTCATCATCTTTAAGACACACCTTTATTTTGAAATTCCCCTGGCACGTTTTTGTGTCAAACACAAACAGTGTTAGCATCGGGCTGGTGATGTCAAGCAGCCAAGAAAAAGCCAATGAGGATATTTACCTCCCTCTCAGGAATAAATCAGCAGTGTGGACATGTTTTGGACTTCTGAGAAAAGACGGGTCAACAGACAAACAGGACATCTGTCTCAATAGTCTGCTCACTTGTTGCCCTCGCTAATGCAAGATCAGCTGCTCTGTGTTAATAATGTTTGGCTGAAAAGACTTTTGGATTTTGTGAAGCCATGAGTAGAGGAAAAACCTGCTAGCCCCTAGTCTAATTAATGCAATGTGAAATGCCTTAAGCTTGAGGTAATAATTGTGGCTAGTAAATAACAATTGTTTTGTCTCCTTGACAATTATCATTAAACAATCGTGGCACACTTTGTTGTCCAAAGAAATTATATAATATCATATCATTATGAAACTGGTGATTTACACCCATATTAATTACAAGATGTCAGGATGTGGGTGGCTCACCACCTTGGCATAAGTATTTCGTTGGTTGTGTGACTTCCCTCTGTCTGTGTCTCGTCTCTCAAGCTGCACTAATCAGCAGCAGATAAACACAATACCAATGGGTCAAAAGATAGATTCCTTGGCACGGATATAATGCCCCTTTTGCTGCTGGCGTTTAACACAGCTAGACACCAACTCAGCCCTGCGTTAATTAAGGCTTAACAGTGTGACTGGGACGCCATTCTGGCTGCAAGCGCTATATTTCCTCTGGCCATATGCAGAGCTTCAGGGCTGGCCTCCAAACTCACTGCAGTTACACAACTGACTGAAAATATCTGCGTTTTTCACAATTTCTTTCAGTGCTGTTGCAACTTTTTCTTACACTTATCTGCTAACATGTAGCGAATAAGTAGTACCAACTTTTTCCAACACCAGCATGGCTTTTTGTCTTTGTTTTATGTACCAATACCTGTGTTGTTTACCTCCTGAAATAGCTGGCTCAGTATTGTTTACACACCAGAGTCAGAGCTCCATCGATTCACAGCTGCATTCTGGACTGAGCTTGTTTGTTGTTGACTTTGGTTCTGCTTGTATTTGTAAGTGCATGGCAGAACAAATCAACTGCATGTGGAGCTACTTTGTATTTTCTAAAGCATGTGTGTCATCTCTGCCCTCTAACCTGATTTAACTACACACACACACACACACACACACACACACACACACACACACACACACACACACACACACACACACACACACCTCTCTATTTTGCCTTAATCTAATGCATGGCATCCTCTTGGTTTGATTAGAATTTAATTGACTTTATCTCCCTTGAGCAGTCTGCTTGCTCAATTCACAATGCCTTATTGCCTCTTTTTCTCTCCATTGTTTCAGTGTGTGTGTCAGCAGACTCCACGTCGCTGATTATATGTGTGACAGGGTAATGTGATGTGGGTGAGAGCTTGTGTCGAGCTCTCACTTTGTTTGTGCACTGACAGGTCGCAGGAAGTGCACGCCTCCATGAAGCAGAGTAACAATAATAATCGCTGAGGTTGAGGCTGCTGTTATTGAGTCACTGTTTATGAACTATTAATATGAGAGAGGTAAACAAGTGTGATGCCTGACAGGTTGCATATTCTTGCAACATTTATGACATATGTTTTAAATATTGTCATTGATTTGAACTATTTCACCCAGGGTTCCAAACTTGCCTTTTTCACTACCATCACGGACCTGTCCTGAAAAATAATTTTAACTGCCCTGAAGTAAATGTAAACCATCCTAATGTCAAATGTCCTCACTTCGTTATTACCATCTATAGTTGTTGGTTGAAAGTATTAGCATTCAAACCACACAGCTTAGGACGCCGCTGCCCACCAATTGCTCAGAGCTCACGTGTCATACTGAGTGGCCAGCCAGTGAGAGTAACTATTGTGGTTTTTTCCCTACCCTGCAGTGATGTCTCACGACTGCAGCCAACCCGTAGCAAACACCGGTCTCCCCCTAAAATCGATACTCAACTCTTATCTGTGCAGGAAACCTGAGAGAAAGACGTTTTTAAAAGTCAAAGTAAAAAGTGCTTTTGTAGCTTCTAACTGAATCGCTTTAGTTTCTCTCGCCCTGATAATACTTTAAAACATCTGCTGTGTTACTGTTTCATTGTGTTGCTTTCAGCTGTTTCAGGAGTCATGTTTACTGTTTAGTTACTCCTGGTGAAAACACAACATTTCCTGTAATGCTGCTTCATAAAAAAGCTTCTAATTGACTAAATAACAGGGGCTTTTACTGTGAAGAAGTTATAGTAAATGAAATGTGTTTGTAACTGAATTAGCAGAGCCACTTTGTTAGCGGTGATTCTTTGATAGTACTGCAGGGATCAAGACAAGCACATCATTGGTTTAAGACACACCTTCAAGCTGGTAGCCCAGTTGTGATGGAAAAGCTATACCCCGGCCACGCCGCGCTGAGTCAAACCGAGTAGAGCCAGGCCCGCAGATGAAGTGGAAAAATGGCATCTAGGAACAGCATGAGATGACGCGCTCTGTTGTAGTCGGTGCTTGGTTCAACATACATG
Source organism: Pagrus major (assembly GCF_040436345.1). NCBI lineage: Eukaryota > Metazoa > Chordata > Actinopteri > Spariformes > Sparidae > Pagrus > Pagrus major. Next base: position 25,413,947 of record NC_133232.1, on the reverse strand, counting down.
CAGTACATTAATACTAAAAACTTTTGTTCCGGAGGTGTCCCAGGGAAGTTTCCTGATATCGTCCAGGCCTACTTCAGATATGCTGGATGAGGATGTTTTTCTTTTGTGTACGAGTTCAAAATTGTCAAGTCAAAACATACATATAATACACAAAACATTGCATAAAAAACATGTAGAAAACAATAAATCAGAAGAGACTGAGTAGAGCAGACAAGACAACATTGTGCAATAAACAATAAACACTGTGAACATTAATATAGCCACATCATTTCATGTCCAATCAAATTGTTACACACAATAACAATAATGGTCTTCCTACCATTTGCCAGACTGACAGCTTATGGCAGACAATGTAACTGATGCCTGGATGAGGCAACCGCTGCTCACCTGCCAACAAAACCTGTTTCACCTGACAGCGACATTAACATTTGAGTAGCAATGTACCCTGACTGGACAACATAATGACTGCTGACTATTAACCAAAAAAAACCCAAAAACTGCTTAGCAATGACAGACAACAACTGCAGAAGGGCTGCCCTCTAAAAGTCAATGGCTCGAACCATCAGTCCCCAAATCAACTTGTTTTGTTTTCAGTCAAATCACTGAACTTTTTAATTAAAGTGTGTCATTGCATGAGCAACAGTAGTTTCTAAACTTTACAAACAAACAAAACAAATGTATTATTATTATTATTATTATTAGATTTGATCATGATCAACATATCCGCAGTCTTCCCAGCATGCATTGTTTATGAGTTAAAACTCTCCTGAGACCGTTCTTTTTCATAGTTTGAGGAAAATGTAATGAAAACTTGCTTGTGTGTCTTTAATGGACAACATTTTGGGATAAATCATGATCGTTTACTTTTACAATAATGAAAACATTGATAACCATGGCAAAGGAAATTCAGTCTTTACCTCTTCATACTTTTGCATTTTGAATGGATTTATTGGGAGTGGTTTCATCTTTGTACCAATGCTGGAACAAATTAACTCCAAGAGAGGTAGCGACAGCCAGGGCCATCAACAAAGGGCTCTCCGATGACCCAGGGTTCGGGACGACTGACCTGATGTTCCCCTTCTGCTGGTTTGCCCTGGTTACAGCTGTTATCTACAGTGACATAGTTGATGTAACTAAGTTAAGTAACTAGATATTTTAGGCAGACCGAACTGCAGATGAAGTATTCTCAGCTTCCAGATGATAGAAATTGAAAGAGTGTGTTGACTCCACTTAAGAATTCTATGAGCCGACATGAATTAGGAATTTAAGTACAAACAGATAAATGTCATGTTCATATGACTCGTTGAAAAGTTTTTTGTTTTGAGTCCTTACAAAATTACCTCAACTTGTCCACTTAAATTCAGTCTTTTTTAAAAGTCATAGGCAGCCCAGACACTAACTTTTTTAAGTTAAAACAAATAGGGTTTGTTGCAGTGTACTGAACTATGAGATTGTTTATAGCGTCGACTTTGTGTAAATCTTATGTTTTCACATCACAGAAGATGAACATGGGCAATGAAATATGTCTTACAGGTAAAACATGAGGCTGCTGAGTGTGAGCTGAATGGAAACTGACTGGGTAGGGGAGTGAATAATATGTTCCTCATATTTGAGGATCAGGTGCATTTGAATCATCATCACTCATCATTTTGACTATTCATGAAAATGAAAAATTTCTACAAATCAATAAAAAGCACAAACCACAAGCACATGATGAATTGATAAATTGAAGACGCCAACTCTGAGTCGACTTCAAAATTCCAGATTCAAGGACAGGCATGTCTCTCTGACCACTCCCTCTATCTACATTTCTGTGTACTGTGCGTTCTGCTTGTGTCTCTGTGCCAGCTTGACTCTCCTGTGCTCTTCTGGACGGGCGGCGATAATGAGCCACTGCTTGCCATTTGTAATCCTCCTTTGGACTGCCTTCACCAGATAATGCATTACAATCACAACCGCACAAATCTGTCGGGCATGCCGATAGACAAGACCCAAAGAATGAGATTTGCCTTGCTAACAGCTCAACTCTTATCTGCTCCCAAGGATTCTTCTTTCCCTGTTGTCTCTCTGGGCAACCCTCCAACCATTACAGATGGGACAGAAAATAATGCAGATAATGAATAAATCAGAGTCGGATTTTTGGAAGTCAGATGCACAAACCTCAAGGACATTGTCAGCTGGACACTGGAAGCCATACAACATGGGACCTCGCAGCGGATGCATTTCTCTCTTAGTATCGAGTATGAGCTTGTTTGAGAATGAATCTGTTTTCCTCGTCCACGAAAATGGGAAATGAAGTAAATGTCAGGACACGGCTGACATTTTAATGACTACAAGGCAACCTGAGATTGCTAAAGTCAGTCACACCTTTGGGGCAGAGAGCAAGGGCAACCACTTGTGTGTTCATTCGTACGTTTGTGTGAGCGTGTATGTAACCCTTGTGCATAAATAGGTGTGTACCAATTAATGTTCGGTTGAGTGAGCATGTCGCTGACCCAGTTGACAACAAAAAGGAAACAAGGGGAAGAATATATGATCATGATCAAATGGATATTGTCGTATTAGGTTGCAGAAATCAGAAGCTTGTGCAGTATTTGGTCTGACTACTCCAAACAACATATCTGCCTTTTGACCTTCCTCGTGAAGCTCAGTGGCAGTGATCATCTGCAGGTACTGAACTACAGTCAGGCTCCAAGATCAATCTTATGATAGCAGTGTTACCGCTAAGGTTTGAAGATCTTATCTGACATCAGTTTCTCACACAGGCACTGAAGCTGCAACAAAGATCCAACGCTGCATCTCTCTCTCTCCGTACGCACATGGGTAGAGACAGGTTTGTCAGAACAGCCTTGTCCCTAAGTATGAAGTATTACATTCATTAACAGACTGTCACACACACACACACACACACACACACACACACACACACACACACACACACACACACACGGCCAGCTCTGGTTGCTAGAGGCACCCTCAGCTGAATATCAAATCAAGTGTGCTGGCCAATAGACCATCACCATGGCAACACAATGACATTAGCAGTAATATAATGAAGTACCACATACGGCAGAGAATGTATACAATCAGTTCAACACTGCAAAGATTCTGTGCAGCAGTTCTACAGCTGTTCAAGGTAAAAGGCATGTCAGTGGCCTTGAAGTGAGATTATGTAATTGTTGCTGAAGATGAGTGCTGAAGTTCTGGGATATCAGGGCTCCAAACTAACTTTTTCCACTAGAAGCACCGGTACTCCTTACTGAAAATTTTAGGAGCATCACTTAAATTGTCATGCGATGCGATACATTCAAATGTTTCCATCTTGACCACATTATTGATAAATGCTTGGGTAATAAGTACGCAATAAGTAAACCAGCAGTGGAAAACAAAGTGTTTAAATGATTGTCTTCTCCACTTTCTTACTGGGATATAGGCTCAGAAGAAGAAAACACTGCTCCTGCACTGCCTGAAATGCCTGGTTTGGAGTGGAGCCTTTACTTCCGGGATGTATGTCCATCACTATGTAACAGGCGTTATATAAATATATATTTATTGTAAAATATATACACTCCAGTCAGTCAGCAGACGTACAGTTGCTACTGTTGTAGTAGCGTTATTTTGGATCGCACTACCTTGGTCAGCATGACCCGCCCTACTCTGCCTCTGATTGGATACATCCTGCCCGTTAAGTAATATGCATGTGCAACGCTCACCAAATATTGAACAGAGGTGAGATGTCTGCTGAAAATTTTATTAAAGCATGTAAACCTATTCTACTAGGACCCCCAAATGAAGTATGAGCCTGAAAATTAGCATAATACAACCAAAATCATGTTGGCATATTGACAAGTTGCACTGGTGCTCGTAGTTATGAAACTTAGTTGCACTGTCTCCAAAAATGGTTGCAAAATGTAACTAAATGGTTGCAGTCTGGAGCCCCAGATATGCTAAAAGCTTAAACTTAATGTAACAGCAACACAAATACAGCAGAGAACTGCTGTGAAACGTCAGTTACAACAACATCCATCTAAAGTCAGCTTAAATTAACTAATGTTAGCACCATAGCGGCAACACGCCGAAAGCGTATTGAACTGAGAAAGAGCTCAACTTTTTATCACATACTGCAAACAATTTGCATTTAAAGGGCAATATCTGGTTTGTTACAATAGTGTCGTTTTGAACATCATTTCTAATGGTTATGAACACGCAACAGTTCATCACAGTAAACTCTTAGTAGTCCAACTCAAACAGTCAGTCACATATGTTGTAACCAAGTGTTTAGCCAGTGAATTTAGTAGGATCTTTTAAGCCAGTGGTTCCCGATGGCGTCATTCTTGGAGGTGAATTCTACATCTTACTTCCTGGTGCCTGCAGGGTTGAAACGTTGTTTGTGTTAATACTAAAATTATAACAAATAAAACTTAAACGTCCATTCTGATTAACATAACTAAAAATGGTCAAAGCTGTCCTGTTTGTTGTCTGTTGGATCACACGGTGTGTCTCTCACGCTTCATGGGCAGGAAGATACACACATATTTCACCTGGTTATTTCATGGCGTCACAAGCATTGAATATAAAAGGCTCTCTGAACTATATTTTTTATTGGAACAATTTAGAAAAAAGGAACAGATCATCCATAAATATTAAGTCTTCATAAACGCTCTGAAATTGTGTTTGGACTTGAATTCAAATGATGAAAAGAGAAACTGGGCAGATGGTTACAGCACTTGTTTGGTCTAATGAAGATTCAAAGGAGTGCATAAGAGGCTGATGAAACAAAAGACTGGTGAGATAATAACGAGCAAACCACTCTGTTCAAGTGTGTGTGAAATACATGCACATAATTATTAGCTAAATCCCACAGGTCTTTGCTGTGTTGATTCTCTATCATCCATCTACTGGAAAGTAACTTGAGATTAATCTCAGGATTTTAATACAACAAAACTGAACGTTTCTCAAATAAATGAAGACAGTTGGAAACATAAAAAGGGGTGTGCATGATTAGAATCCAGAAAGGAGAAAAGGGATTGAATGAAACTGTATGATAATAATAGGATAGATAGGATAGGATAGAGATAATCAGATGTACAAGCGTCATAAATCTATAAGAAAGGCAAAGAAATGTTCAAAGATAATACGTTTTTTTAATTTCTCATTTCCAAAAGACATTATTCTGAGTGTTTTCCCAACACTCAGGAGAAGTGATCATTTGCCATTTACAACAATAAGAGAAAATTACCAATCATGTGTCCGAATAATGTTTTTAACAGCCAGAGGACAGCAGAAGCTATCATTGCATACTCAGTGGAGTCACTAAACACCCAATGTTGAACCATACTAAGGAGATGAGGTATTGCTTCTAATATACTGTGGCTTTGGTTATTTGCCTGCTTTGTGAATTCCAACCAGAATATTTCTTAACAAAGCTGGAGCTGAAAATGACTCAGATTCGCAAACAAGAAAAAGAACTTAACTGACTGTGACAGAGTCCCTGTTTAAACAGAAGCCCTGAGGATTAAAAAATAGGCTTTGATTAAGCCAGATTATGATGAAATGATACAATTAAGAGCCGTAGGAAAAACAAAATCCAAATGTCTAACTGAGATGGAGCACATGTTAAGTAAGATTACTTTTTATTCAAAAGCACTTTTGATTTTTTTGGGCTTCTTGGAGACAAAAGGAAAAAGATGTAAACACAAATTTACTATCACATGATAAATTTGATATACCAACACATACAGCAGAGTTACAGAGCATCATTAACATTCAACTGGAGTCATGTTTCTGACTATAAGTTCAGTATTTACTTCATCTTTACTTCTTTAGCCGCTAAATGTTGCCTAAAGCAGTGTGTCCATGTAGCTGAGTTTGTCACCATCAGCAGCTTATTTTAAGTCCCACTCCAGTGTACTTTGGCATTCTTATATTTCATAGTCTTCTGAGTCATTTCCTAGCCACCCTGTTTGCCAGATATGTTTTGACAAATAACTTAAGTTATTGTCTTTTGGAGTTATTTCCAGTTTCATTTTGTAGTTATTTCCTCACATGTCATGTTTTGCTTTTCAATTCCCTTTTCTTTATCCCACGCCTGTGTTTGTTAATTAGTCCCTGTTTATTTAAGCCTGTGTTTTTCCTCTAACTCTTTGTCAGTTTGTCTGATTTTGTCATGCATCTCCTGCATTCCTGTTTCGCTTTATTTTTTATTTTTGGAGTTTGGTTTATTGGACTATGGTTCTCAGCTTATCATTAAAGTTTGCTTTTTTGTTCTTTGCCTTCCTGCCCACGTGTGTGTTTTGCATTTGGGTCCCTTGGGTCTCAAAATATCACAAGAAAGTGATATTAGAAATAACTTTAGCAAAACACTTGAACATTGCCACTGTCCCCAGGTAACCACCCTCTGTTGGTTTAACAAGAGTTCACATAGGACAGATGGATGGTAGGATTTCTTTCATCTGTGTATTTGTACATTTGCTATGCTTAGGTAAATATCTCATTCAAACAGGCCATACTCCATATACTGTAAGGTAGTAACATGAGAAGCCTTCTACAGCATTTAAGTGTTGTCTTTGTGGAACAAACTCTTGCATTTTCCCTTTGAAATCAGCCCATCTTCTTTACTTTCACCACACTGAACACTGCTTTGATGGGAGAGGCTCTGTTTAAGACCTGCTTTGTATTAACTATAGAGAGGCATTATGGGAAGGGGCACAGAGGTCTATCCATAATGGCACAAATTTTCCTCTTCCCTTAATTTTGTCTCCTCTCCAGCTATGTTCATTTGCCATGTTCCTCGCTTCAGCAGAAACTGTAAAGGTGAATAATGGCATTTTCCTTTAGCTGTCAGAGTCTTACAAAGGAGCAGAAAAGACTACCTTACTTTCCCTTATAATCACCTCCTACACACCTTACAGTCATCTCCTCCTCACAGAATCATATCCCCTTCTCCTCAAATTACTTCTTTTGCTCTATTCTATATTTCTACTCTTCTTTTAGAGGAACTATTGATGACAATGTTATCTGTAATAGTTTTGAATGATTTAAAATGGTCCATGGACAGCTTAAAACACAGTAAATCACATTAAAGGACCTATTTGTAATTTCCAGCCACCTGCTTCAAACGGATAGGGGGCAGTATTTACCCCCTTGTCAATGTTTAGTTCAAACCTTTTTTGTTATTTATTCTATATATTTGTTTCTATACAAATTCAATGTTGCAAGTTGTATTACTTATTATATGTTATTTACCCATATATTCACCATTCCTCCAACAACCCAATAGAACAACTCATCGGTGTAACAAACACAGGTCTGTGTAAGCAGGCATACTAAACAACCACTGTTACCTACATTTGAGTAAAGTTGACACAAACGTTGATGCTTGATGCCTAGAGCAGGTGGGAATTTTCTTTACTCAAGGTTGTCCTGAGGGCAGAAACATTTGTGATTGGTTCAATCTGACAACCAATCGCAAGAGAGGAGAGAATAGCAGAGGCGGGGCCACCACTTTGAAGGTGTGCTTGCCGAAAATTCCGCCCTGCTGCTGGTTATCATTTCTGCATTCAAGCAATATCAAGGTAAGTTTTTTTTTCTTCTGTGAAATAAAAGTGCTCAATTAACAAGAAAAGTGATGGTAAGTTGTTTCTGTGTGTGCATCCGTGGAAGATTATTTTCCCTCACTCAAATGATAATGCTAATGCTGAGATATCTTTCTGAAGCTAGCGAGCTAGTGCTGCATGTGCTAGGGCTAGCAAGTAGCCAGTTGAACTAGTGTTCGCAGTCTGATTTGATGTGCAAGGCAGAGCTGTAAGTTGGACTACTTAATTGCATGAATTTAAAATGTCAATGTGTAGGGATATTGCTATGGGGGGGCGTGTCATTATAGCACAATGTATGTGCATTTCACTATAATGATATTGCTGAGATATGTTTTCTGAAGCTAGCAAAGCTAGGGCTATCTAGTAGCCTGATTTGATGTGCAAGGCAGAGCTGTAAGTTGTTTAGTCCCTCCTGGTCCCAGGGCTGAACTAACATTCTCCTGCCCTCAGGGCAGTTAAATCATTATGTCTGAGGGAAGTTTAGTCTCTCTTCTGGTCCCAGGGCTGAACTAACATTCTCCTACCCTCAAGGCAGAGTGGCCTAAATAATTATGGCGGAGGGTGGTTTAGTCTCTCCTGGTCCCAGGGCTGAACTAAAATTCTCCTGCCCTCAGGGCAGAGTGGCCTAAATCATTATGTCTGAACAGCCATGAGGAAAATCCTACAAAACAACTTCTGCCCTGAGACCAGAGGAGACAGTTGACTCCCTTTTGTCCAACTACGTTGACCTGAGAACAGAAAAATACGACTTCTGCCCTGAGACCAGGAGAGATTCACCTGCCCTCAGACAACTTCTGCTCTGAGACCAGAGGAGACAGTTGACTCCCTTTTGTCCAACTACGTTGCCCTGAGAACAGAAAACTACGACTTCAGCCCTGAGACCAGGAGAGATTCACCTGCCCTCAGACAACTTCTGCCCTGAGACCAGAGGAGACAGTTGACTCCCTTTTGTCCAACTATGTTGCCCTGAGAACAGAAAAATAGGACTTCTGCCCTGAGACCAGGAGAGATTCACCTGCCCTCAGACAACTTCTGCCCTGAGACCAGGAGGGATTCACCTGCCCTCAGACAACTTCTGCCCTGAGACCAGGAGGGATTCACCTGCCCTCAGACAAAATTGTGGGAAACAATGGTCTCTGCCCTGGGACCAAATGAGACTAAACAGCCATGAGGAAAATCCTACAAAACAACTTCTGCCCTGAGACCAGAGGAGACAGTTGACTCCCTTTTGTCCAACTACGTTGCCCTGAGAACAGAAAAATACAACTTCTGCCCTGAGACCAGGAGGCATTCACCTGCCCTCAGACAACTTCTGCCCTGAGACCAGAGGAGACAGTTGACTCCCTTTTGTCCAACTACGTTGCCCTGAGAACAGAAAACTACGACTTCAGCCCTGAGACCAGGAGAGATTCACCTGCCCTCAGACAACTTCTGCCCTGAGACCAGAGGAGACAGTTGACTCCCTTTTGTCCAACTATGTTGCCCTGAGAACAGAAAAATAGGACTTCTGCCCTGAGACCAGGAGAGATTCACCTGCCCTCAGACAACTTCTGCCCTGAGACCAGGAGGGATTCACCTGCCCTCAGACAACTTCTGCCCTGAGACCAGGAGGGATTCACCTGCCCTCAGACAAAATTGTGGGAAACAATGGTCTCTGCCCTGGGACCAGATGAGACAAAACACTTCACTTCTGCCCTGAGACCAGAGGAGACAGTTGACTCCCTTTTGTCCAACTACGTTGCCCTGAGAACAGAAAAATACGTATGTACATATGTCTGAGGGAAGTTTAGTCTCTCTTCTGGTCCCAGGGCTGAACTAACATTCTCCTACCCTCAAGGCAGAGTGGCCTAAATAATTATGGCGGAGGGTGGTTTAGTCTCTCCTGGTCCCAGGGCTGAACTAAAATTCTCCTGCCCTCAGGGCAGAGTGGCCTAAATCATTATGTCTGAACAGCCATGAGGAAAATCCTACAAAACAACTTCTGCCCTGAGACCAGAGGAGACAGTTGACTCCCTTTTGTCCAACTACGTTGACCTGAGAACAGAAAAATACGACTTCTGCCCTGAGACCAGGAGAGATTCACCTGCCCTCAGACAACTTCTGCCCTGAGACCAGAGGAGACAGTTGACTCCCTTTTGTCCAACTATGTTGCCCTGAGAACAGAAAAATAGGACTTCTGCCCTGAGACCAGGAGAGATTCACCTGCCCTCAGACAACTTCTGCCCTGAGACCAGGAGGGATTCACCTGCCCTCAGACAACTTCTGCCCTGAGACCAGGAGGGATTCACCTGCCCTCAGACAAAATTGTGGGAAACAATGGTCTCTGCCCTGGGACCAAATGAGACTAAACAGCCATGAGGAAAATCCTACAAAACAACTTCTGCCCTGAGACCAGAGGAGACAGTTGACTCCCTTTTGTCCAACTACGTTGCCCTGAGAACAGAAAAATACAACTTCTGCCCTGAGACCAGGAGGCATTCACCTGCCCTCAGACAACTTCTGCCCTGAGACCAGAGGAGACAGTTGACTCCCTTTTGTCCAACTACGTTGCCCTGAGAACAGAAAACTATGACTTCAGCCCTGAGACCAGGAGAGATTCACCTGCCCTCAGACAACTTCTGCCCTGAGACCAGGAGGGATTCACCTGCCCTCAGACAACTTCTGCCCTGAGACCAGGAGGGATTCACCTGCCCTCAGACAAAATTGTGGGAAACAATGGTCTCTGCCCTGGGACCAGATGAGACAAAACACTTCACTTCTGCCCTGAGACCAGAGGAGACAGTTGACTCCCTTTTGTCCTGAGAACAGAAAAATAGGACTTCTGCCCTGAGACCAGGAGAGATTCACCTGCCCTCAGACAACTTCTGCCCTGAGACCAGGAGGGATTCACCTGCCCTCAGACAAAATTGTGGGAAACAATGGTCTCTGCCCTGGGACCAGATGAGACAAAACACTTCACTTCTGCCCTGAGACCAGAGGAGACAGTTGACTCCCTTTTGTCCAACTACGTTGCCCTGAGAACAGAAAAATACAACTTCAGCCCTGAGACCAGGAGGGATTCACCTGCCCTCAGACAACTTCTGCCCTGAGACCAGAGGAGACAGTTGACTCCCTTTTGTCCAACTATGTTGCCCTGAGAACAGAAAAATAGGACTTCTGCCCTGAGACCAGGAGAGATTCACCTGCCCTCAGACAACTTCTGCCCTGAGACCAGGAGGGATTCACCTGCCCTCAGACAACTTCTGCCCTGAGACCAGGAGGGATTCACCTGCCCTCAGACAAAATTGTGGGAAACAATGGTCTCTGCCCTGGGACCAAATGAGACTAAACAGCCATGAGGAAAATCCTACAAAACAACTTCTGCCCTGAGACCAGAGGAGACAGTTGACTCCCTTTTGTCCAACTACGTTGCCCTGAGAACAGAAAAATACAACTTCAGCCCTGAGACCAGGAGGGATTCACCTGCCCTCAGACAACTTCTGCCCTGAGACCAGAGGAGACAGTTGACTCCCTTTTGTCCAACTACGTTGACCTGAGAACAGAAAAATACGACTTCTGCCCTGAGACCAGAACAGAAAACTACGACTTCAGCCCTGAGACCAGGAGAGATTCACCTGCCCTCAGACAACTTCTGCCCTGAGACCAGGAGGGATTCACCTGCCCTCAGACAAAATTGTGGGAAACAATAGTCTCTGCCCTGGGACCAGATGAGGCTAAACAGCCATGAAGAAAAGCCAAATTTATAAATTAGACTACACTGCCCCAAATAGCCATTGTTTTTTTAATACAAGTACAGTAAAGCTTAATGCAATTTACATTGACAAGCTTTCTAGCTCACCTGATTAGCTTGACTAGCTAGCTAGCTTAGCTGGCGCTGGGTAACATGTATGGGCACACATAATGTTGATAGCACTAGCTCATTAATACTGAAAAGGTGATGTTTTTCTGAATTATCTTGTTCTTCTACCTTTCTGTGATAAGAACCGCTAGCAACAGCCACTGCAACATTTTAATGCAAGCTACAACACTAGCGGCTAGCAGCTATCTTGCTTCTGAAACAGTAGGCTAGCCTAAACTTACAAGCTGCGCCATTACACTATGATTTGAGTGAGGGCAGAAAAAAAATCACACATAACTGCACAATGCTCCATTTTGGAGAAAATTGCTCACATTTTGTTTTTACAAACTTACGTTAAAATGATATCCAGCTGCAGGGCGGAATTTTCGGCAAGCACACCTTCAAAGTGGTGGCCCCGCCTCTGCTATTCTCTCCTCTCTTGCGATTGGTTGTCAGATTGAACCAATCACAAATGTTTCTGCCCTCAGGACAACTTTGAGTAAAGAAAATTCCCACCTGCGATGCTAGAGGCTACTATTGCCTCTCGGGCCAGAAGGTATCATCACAAGAAGGAATGGCCCGTCCTGGCTGCTTAGCAGTGGATATCTCTATAATACAATATATAGGCATCTTGGACATAACGCCAGAACTGTTTCTTCTTCATGCTTTGTCAATAGGGTTACTTCATTTTTTGAATGTCTAGAAAATTATGTCTAGATCTTACAAAATGCACCTTAAAAAGCACCAAATATTGAACCACGTCCACATTTTCTCAGACTGAAATCAAGCTTTTAGTCTGGCTGTGACTGAGACTGAGACAGACAGATAATATGCATGTTGCCCGTGTGATTAAATGCCTGCTAGACTGATTATTTCTCTGTTTGTATGTGTCACTTGGCTATTGAGGATGAAAAGAAAAGACTGACAGCGAGATGACAAGATTAGTGCGGCTCCTGTCTAATTTTGTTTATTCCCTCACTTACTGAAATGTAGATATTTAAGAAGCTTTTAGGATTGTATGTCTTCATGAAATATTTATCCCTCCAAAATCCTTATTTGCAAAGCGTCAACAAACCACACCATGAAACAAAATGGTAGCCAAGTGGCATTAGTGTTATCATGTTAAAACACTGCAGGAGAATAATGACTACACAAACAAGAACATTTACTCCCACAGTGCAGTGTGTATTTGATGGGGCCTGACCAAGGTGGCTTTTGATCTAATAAAAAAAAAGTCAATGATGTAGCATTCAGTTATGTTGTCTCATCTGCAATCAGCTCGGCTTATCAGGTCCAGCAGTTCAACAGGAATTTAGAGAGAGACTACAGTGATTTGTTCACCTGATTATCTCCCCTCCCCAGACCGCTGATCTGTCCCACTGAGATGAGACAAATCACAGAGAATTAGCCTCCAATTACACTCTGCGAGTAGGCTAGCCTCTTTTCATCTGTCATCCTCAATTAGCCCCACAAGCAAATGTTTGAAGTTAAATACTGATTAGAGGGTTGTACTCTGAAAATGATTTCCCCTCTCCACCCACCTACACACAAACCTTCTATCTAATGTAGATTCCAATGTTGTTTTTCCTCCAAGGGTTTGGTGTTGGCGTAATTACAATCAAATTGGTGTATGATCAAAGTGTGTGTGTGTCAGCACCTGAATATTTCTAATAAATCACCGTTACATGTGTTACAGACGGCAGTTTGGTACACAGATGCGTGCTGCAGAACGAAGTTGCTAGGGACTAAATATAAAACGTATTTTGTTTTGTTTTCTCTGACACAGATGTGTCCATAATCTATACCAGGATTTGATAAGAACTCTTAAAGCAACATTATGTAGTTCTTTCACCCCAAAATAACAGCTTCAAAATCATTTTAATGTTACAGTGACTTGTAAGAGGGTTAATTGACTCGCTTTCTCAGCAACTCTGTCGCTTGTTTCTGTGGTATTACCTTCAGGTAGCAGGTCGAAACACAGTGTGTAGCGCTTTACGACACTACATGACACATTGCACCAACTATCACTAATTTTGTTGCTGCAGTTAGCTCTTTTAGCTGACTCTGCTAAGAGCAGCATCGAGGAGTGTTGTTGTTTACCCTGCAAATCAGAGGAGCTTTGGACTGCAGGGAGATGGAGACCCAGGTTCCAGGGTCCATAGAGACCACTGGCTGTTAGTTGTTGGCTACAGCTTCGATAAATATCAGGCTGCAGGGAGATGCTTAGCAGGACTTACTGTTGGATAGTAAGTAACAGTAGCTGGCTTGCTCTGTTATATGTATTGTGTTGTTGCACTTGCTTGATGTTTGATTGTGTTAGCAAAGTTGTCAAATCATTAGTTTTTGATCATAAGCCAAGTGAATCCATTTCGACAGAAGTTTAGCTGGCAGAATTTTACAGCCAGTTATTACTGTCTCTTGTTAAGGTTACAGCTGCTTGTTTTTATTGTTCTGGGTTGCTCGCAAGGCTTGTGAAAATTTTGACAGTCACATAGCAAAAATGCCTGAGCATGCATGTTTACTTCAAGACACAACATCGTTATGAAGTGGGGCGTTTTGTATGTAGTTAACACGTAATGTTTCCTTGCATCTGACAAACGGTTACAGAAACCTGTGATTTGAAATTTACAACAGTTGTGTTAATCTCAGAAACGGTGGAAGGGGGGCCAAATACATTATGTTGCTATACTTATAATGATAAAGTCATTCTTGTTACTAGAGCTGCAACAAAAGATCACCTTCAATATCGATTAATCTGTCATATGTTTACAATTAATGTCAGTCTATAAAGTGTAAAAAAAAATCTAAATGCTTGTCACATTTTCTCCAGAGCCCAAAGTGACGTCTTCAAATTGCTTCTTTTGTCCAACCAATGGTCCAAACCCCACAAACTCTTCATTTACTTTCATAAATGACGAAGAAAAGCAGCAAAGCTCCTAAGAAGCTGGGAACAGCTAAATGTTTTTTGACATTTTTGCTTGAAAAAATTATTATCTATTATCAACATAAATGGCAATTAATTTTTGTTTGAGCGACTGATCTAATCTACCTCATGCATTTTCTATCAAATTCAATTGAAGTCTGGATAATTGTTGAGTCATTCAGCCCTCAGTCACACAACAATGCATGCACACAGTGGTGACAGTTCTGTGGGAGAAAAATTGAAGGTCCAGAACACAAGATGTCGTACGTACCGTGTATAAACATTAGGCCCGATAAGGTATGGATGAGGGCATAGTGACATCTGATCTATCAGTTTATATCTCTCATGGTCTTTGCAAACTTAGCAGTTCGAAGCTGCTGTAGATATGTCTACAGAATGGATCCCCGACGAACCCGATCTATCTATAGTAGAAGACTTACTGTCTTCTACGCATTTTCTTTCTGTTCCTCACTAGACCAGAGGTGAGAAGCTCTGCAGTAACCTTTCACTTATTTGTTGTTAAACAGATAACCATGTACCGGAGAGATGCTTTCTGAGCTGTAGATATAATCTGAACATTGGGGAGACTCGGGAGGATTAACTTGACAATGCACTGTGTATACAGTTGTGCTGTTATTTTGTTCCTCCTTGTAAGTTTGTATAAACTACTTCAACGTAAGTCATCGGTGTCTCTGAGTTTTCTTCATCTCTCCTGAATGGTCAAGCGAGCCAAAATTCCACCACAGGTTCCTCAACAGCTGCTTTGCTCTGATGATGTGACAGCCGGTTCCTTAACCTTAATGTGTCAAATTCCAGAACCAGTACTTTATTTTTGGCTGCTGGGCATGTGCTTCAGGAGAGAAACGACTGGCTCCAAATCATTACCCACAGCTAAAGGCTTCCTACTTCATCTAAGTGGCTCAGTTGGCTTCAGTCGAGTGAAAGAGTGGTCTCCCCCACTGCGAGATGACAAAGCAGCTCAGTCAGTCCTTCGTTTTGGCTTTTCACATCTCAGAAACCAGGGTTGCTTGAACTCTTTTCACCAACAATATTCCTTATCCTCCCCACCTCTCTATCTCCATTTTGTCTTTGTCTTTTACCTTAAACATTTCCCATCTTCTTCCGATAGCGCTGCTTCTTTAGCACAACCTCGAACGTTCACATTTAAACTGACAGCATTCAAAAGCCAGAAAGAAAGGTCACGCCCCCACCCCACAATTTTTATCAATCATTAACAATGAGGGAAGAAGCAACGAAGAAAATAGGATTCACATTGAAATTTTGTGAGATAAAGGTGAGCACGGTTGGGTCAACTAACTCTTGTTGGTTATTTTTACTGCATAAATCTGGGAACTGGGCTTCCCCCCAGTCTAGTATGAGCGTCTACACCTCAACTGGCACTGTGAGAGAGTCAAGGCAGTAATATGACCATTGCCTCGTTCCCGCTGGCTCAATATGACACTTTAGTCACACCAGGCTGCTCTGTGCAGGTGATAACCAAACTGACCTGTGATATTATGGTCCTGCTTATTAACACGATCAAGCTGTGTCAGGCTCTGCAAACAGCTGTTGATGTGCTGAGCTGACTGGCTCAACATGGCACCACTAAAAGCCTTTGTGGTTTCATTCTTAGTCTCAATTGAGTATTCCTATTCTAACTTTCATACAGCAGACAGCAGCCTCATGGTTTCTACTCCGCTCCACTTTACCACACTGTAGCAGCTACCCTTGCTGGGATAAGCTGTTGCTAATGCAATCAGTATTTTAAAGTGCTGCAGGGTCACAAAAGCTTTCAACTGAGTCACAGTGGAGGGCTTTTATTGTGAAGAAGCTACCTGAAAAAGCCTTGTCACTGAGGTAATCAATCGACTGCTTGACGCGTCTAGTGCTACTGCCATTTTTCAGGACTCCTTTTGGTAAATGCTTAATCTTTAAATGTGGCAAGTAAGAAATGATAGAAGATAGAAGTGCTTTTTTTTAGCACTTTCAGCAAGATAAACAACTATTAAGTGCTGTCCTGTTATAAGTAAAACAACTCTGGCTGTACCAAAAGCACAGGCTCTAATTAGTGTTGCTGATCAGAGCAAGGTGCCAATATTCTAATTGTAAAGCCACCTAAATACGGGAGATATTTTACATTAAGATCCATGCATTATTCCCTGAGAAATTAACGAATAGGTGGAAATATGTCCTATCACGCAATGTTAAAGAAAGTGAGAAGAAATTCCTGGGTCCGTCCCTTTATCCGGATCGGCACATAAAGTTAGTGGGCTCCATTCTGGGCCGAGACCCATCCTCCTTCTAAGTTTCGTGGGAAATTTGTTCAGTAGTTTTTGTGTAATCCTGCTGACAAACCATTCCAATCAACCAGCAAACCAACCAACCAACCAATCAACCAACCAATCAACTAGCAAATCAACCAAACAACAAACTTTCCCTCCCTAGTGGAGTTAATACAAACCACAACAGAAAGAGAGAGAGAGAGAGTAGGATCAAATAAGAGAAGATAAAGATGGATGGATGATGATGTTACATCAGCATAGTCAACAATCTAAAAATGCACCCCCCAAAAAGAGAAAATTGCCTAACTGAGTCTGGAAGTCCCCCTATAACCTGCTGTGGCTAAGGTTTTA
The DNA here is from genome assembly GCF_040436345.1 of Pagrus major. Lineage (NCBI taxonomy): Eukaryota > Metazoa > Chordata > Actinopteri > Spariformes > Sparidae > Pagrus > Pagrus major. The sequence continues at coordinate 25,396,958 of NC_133232.1, read as the reverse complement.
TACAGATGGCTCTGTTAGCTTGACGTGATGATAAAGCACAATTAGCAACTTTCCTATCCTTTTGTTCACACTATTCATCTCTCTACTTTTAGTCTCTTTTTCACACATTTACGTTATATTTAGTGTACTTTTTTTGCATGAAAATAAGGCGACAAGATTGCTTCAAGTCATACGTAAAGTATACATTTAATATAAGAAAATGCTTTTTCCTTTGTGTGTGTGTGTGTGTGTGTGTGCGTAGCGGTATTGTTGCTGTTGGGTTTGTCACTGTTTCTACCGAAACAGTTATTACTGCTGAGATCTGACTAAAGCCACCACTGAGAAGAATAATAATGAGAAGAGTAGAATAGACTATTATAAGCCTTTTTTATGATTTGCATTTTAAACAGTCAATTCGCACAATGCTGTCAATTATGGACACAGGCATCAGAGGTAATATACACTACCTCACCCACTATGACAATGTGTTGTTATTAAATATCTATGAGGCATGCCACCCTACAGTAGGTTAACAGATTAGCAGCTAGTTTTTGCTGAAAATGTTGCTGCAGCAAAAACCCTCATTAGCTGTCAATTGAGAACACAGTCTTGTGTCTCAGTCACAGTGAATGTAAAACAGACATTGCAAGAGAAAATTAATTGAATAACAGACATTAATCTGGGTTGTCAAAAGCAGATTTTCCATGCCATCAAACTCCTATTATTTCCTTTCCCAAAGTAGTTCAACGCAATAATAAAGTATTTATGCTATATGTGCAAAGATAACACTTAATGCATCAATTTATGGCTGACCAGCAACCCAAACCTCCGTGCGTTGTGCATTTAAATCAGCAACAACTCTTCAGCGCTGCAGTAATAACTCATGATAACGCCTCCACTGTGAGAGGAACTCCACAATGTCAGGGTCTTACAGGAAGGTGCTGTACTTTATTTTAACATAAACAAAGTGGTTTTATTTACCCCTGCATCCTCTGAAGGCCGCACAGACGAAAGAAAGGTCAGTGATAATGATATACTGTGTGTCTGTCAGATTTATTACAACCCCCTGCTGCTAATTCTGAGCGCTAAAGTCGATCCAGAGATTCGTTTAATGGGAATTTGGTTCTGAGGGTGGTGGTGGTACCACTGCACTGGTAGATACACACACACACACACACACACACACACACACACACACACACACACACACACACACACACACACACACACTCACGCTATGGCTGCAGAAGCTAGATAGCCTTATTTGATGTGACATGTAATTCCAAACACATCGAGGGCAAATTATAGAGGCTGAAAGAGAGAGGAGACAGAGTATAGAGAGAGATAAATTCTAGGACAGAGGAGTCTCAGGCAGCTTCCTGTCCTTCTCCCGTCTATTTCTCTGCCTAAAGTTCCTTAGTAGTGGACACTAACGCACGGCTATGAGCCTGATGCAGTGTGCCAATTAAGTGGCTCTTTAAGAGCAAGCTCTTAAGAATAATTGCTGGTGTGTCTGTGCATGTATTAAAGAATGGATTTAGAAAACGTGTTAATTTGTTAAACAGACCAAATGTATTTTAATAGTTTTCAGTCTTATTTCTGCACCATCTGGATGTCTCCCAACTTGCACATGCTGCTTGTGGACAGAAACATGCCATGTGTGGAGTATGATAAAGCTTTTTGCAAACTCTCTTCAAATAAACAGTCGTTAATTGTTCACCGGCTATTTGACACTGCATTTTCATTAAGTTGAGTGACTCGCGTGAGAGAGAGAGAAATAAGTTTGGTACAAATTTATGCAACATAAGGCTGAGACTTTTGGATCATATAATGTAGGTCAAGCTCCGAAAACACTGGGTCCTGCAGTGTCTTTCATGAGCCAGAACCTGCCAAAGCATTTCATAACAGAACAAAAATCTAATAGCATCACAAGGGTTATTTTCTTAGACTTTCAAAAGCTGCCTTCATCGCTACAGTCAACAGCACATTACCCTTTTTACGGGTTGAGCAGCACTACTTGTGACAAGTAAACTGATCTTCTTGAGTCAGTTATCCTTTACAGTGAAATTCAGATCCAGTGCAGGACTGCGGCTTTTGGATTTCTAAAGATGCATCTCAGTTCAGCTATTCTCGCCGCTCATATCAGATTTCAAAGCGTCTTCTGTCGTCACTCGCATTGCGACACACAACAACCGTGTCAAATCCACAGAGACAGAAATGCATCAGAGTGGTGGAGCAGAATCCAAAGGAGGACAACACACAGAGCAACAGTCCGTGAACAGTCACGCTGAAATTAATTGTCTGCTCCGCGACTTGACTGTGTGATTGTTTGGAGAGCAAGATGATTGATTATGCTTCTGTGTTGGAAAGTCGCAGCTCACTTGCAAATAATGGTGTGGACACTCTCTCTCGCACACTCTTTCCGATCTGATTTGAGAAACAAATGGGATTTGCTTGATGTCTGAACATAGCCTCGGTAAAGGCAAGTATTAGGACAAGTAGAACAGTCTCGAAGGCTCAGAAACTCTATTGTAATGCAGCTTTTTAAATTACTAAAAGAAAACACTTATGTGATATCACAATATTTTCCAGCCCTAGATGCAATGTTGGTCCAAGTTTCTCAACTCCTCCATGTTCTGATCATAATGGCTGCCACTGGCTCTCTTATTATTCCGCCTTAGTCTGAGAAATGACCTTTCTTTCGCCAGAACCCAATTAATATTTAAGTATGCTCATTTCAGAAGCATTAACATGCCCCTCCCTGGCTTCACCCCGGTGTCACTCAAACTCTTAAAAGTGATTACAAGAATATAAAACTGTCTTTTGTGATCATATCCTCTTTTTATTGCTCCTGTCTGTTTCCTCTTCCCCAGCTAATAAATATCGCAGTTATGTCCGTGTATTTCACCCCGTTCCCTCCAGAGAGTGGACAGGGAGGTATGAGGCAGATTTAAAATGCCATCAAAATGAATGATGCATTTGCTGTCTTGTGTTACATTACACTGGTAGGACAGCCAGATTGTGACAAACACAAAAATGGCCGACTGGAGACACGGAGACGAGTCACACACCTGCAGTCCAAAGCATCTAGTTTTGTAGCCTTTGCTGTAATTAACACACGGAGAATGAACAATAATAAGTACTCTGCAGTGGACGTTGTGTAAGTTTAATGACACATTGTCATCCTGCTGTCATGGTCGAATGAGGACACAGGAATTAAAACCAAAGATGTCGAACAGGATATAATCATTGAGTCACACAGTCTTGAATTAAATGAATTAGACTGCAGAAGCTGCTCTGTGAATAATAAGAATGGTATTTAAAGCAATTTCCCAACTTTCCAAAACTAAGTGAAAATCATTAGAGAAAGGAAGCTGGTACTAAGCCCGCGATGAGTTTATTAGACACTCAGTGTGCCCAGTGTGTGCAGAGACAGGGCTTCAATCATTGAGTTGTGCTACTGATTTGTATAAGCCAGATGGCACCACTGACACCCTTCCTGTGTTTCTACAGGTAACATGCATCCGTTGCATTCTGGCAACAGCTGCTGCATCAGCTGGACAGGGTGTCCTGGGACACTGGGGGGAATATTTCAGTGCTCTGTAACTGGTATGAGCCATTTGGTAGAAGCTCATTTTACTGCCTTCATGGCACAGTTAACAGGCAGATTTGATTTGGAGATGTGACTGCATGGATCTGCTCGGATAGATGACTGGATTTCACAGTGTCTGGCTCACACAGCTGCTGAGATGCTAGATTAAAAAATGATTCTCCCAAAAGGATATGACATTAGCCTCAGAAACTCTTTCACATCACGACCACAAGCAGAAACTAAGCTTGTAGACATTTAATAGTTGGAGCCTTTATAAAGTGTGCTCACAAGATCAGGATTTCACATCATATCGCTGTGTATAGAATAGTCAGTATACGAAATCATTCTTACAGAAATACTTTTCTAAACTGTTAATTGACTCATTTGTCTGGATTAGGTTTGGGCAAATGGCCAATACTAAATCCCTACCCCCTTGGTTACTGTTGCTAGGCCAGACAAGCTTGACAATAACATACATGGCGACACCGGACCCATTTAACCAAATGCTGCAGTGTGTATTAGATAGTGTTTTTTCTGTTCAAAATAGACAAATCTAGCACGTAGTTTAACAGGAAACAGGAAAGTTGACCAAGCTTGCTCAACTGTTATTGGACCACAGAATGAAAATGGGTGGGACTTAGGAAGGGCCAATGAACTGAACTGAACTGAACTGAACTGAACTCTGAAGAATGAGTGAGCTCCACTGTGAGCGACCGACTGTCATTTAGCGACCTAACACAGTTACACAAAGAGGCCAGCAACAGCAGTGAGAGGCTGAGGAAAGACAGCACAACCAAACCATTTTTGATTAGTTTTATTTTGTTTCTGGAGTTGATTTGAGAGGGTATTCAGTTGTATTTGTCTGTTTAGTAAAGACAGACAGTAGGTGTATGTTTATTTCCTTTTCTTTACATTGTTTGAGTTTATTTTGTTTATTTAAGCTAAGAAAGCCATTGAGACATTGACATTAAAGACATTGAAGAGAAAATCTGGGTGTTGCTGTTTTGAAAGCTTAACGATCGGAGGCTTGCATTGCTGCTGAGCTAGATATCTACGATAACACACACACACACACACACACACACACACACACACCCACACTCACACACACACACACACACACACACACACACACACACACACACACACACACACACACACACACACACACACAGCACACTGCTGCAGCTTAAGGAGAGCCACTGGGGAGTCATTACAGTTGACGATGACTCCCACTAAGTCGGTTACTTACTGTGCAACTACACAGTACAAATTAGGCCTGTGACAAGAGATGCTAATCATGCTGTTGTGTTCAAATATTAACACTGTAGATAGACTTGGTTTGCAGAGCAAGCGATGTATCACTGTGGTGGAAAAAATAAGACATGATAAAATCTACAAATCCAATTCCAGAGCAACACAATCATATCAATGTGAATTTTGTTTATTTTGTGGGTCCTTGTGTGTGTGAGCTGTTTTATGTACACATTATTATCAGTATCATGAGCTGGGGTCTTCTGAGTCTCTGGTTATTCAAAGTTTAATGCAGTACATACTTTTGGGTATACTATGAGTGATAGTGATGATTGATTAAGAAAACACTTTATTCTATATCTATACTGTACTTTTGTACAAAAGCGACGCAGTGTGCAAAATATCTGAGCTTACATAAAATGAAAGAGTCAACAAGCTGTTCAACGTTCCATGTCTGGCAAAAGCAATAAATGTATTATAAATAGGGCTAAACAGTATGCATGCATGTGACACATTTTATCTTTATCAAAAAAGATTGCAGCTTCTGTGATTTAGATATTGCACGTGGTCATATTGCAATTTCATAATATTTTGATTAACTGTGCAGTCCGAACCAGAATTCTAATGGTTAAAATTTCCACAGACAGTTTTTGATATTCCATATTTGTAGCTTTCCATGTGGTGAACGATGCAAATATAATGCCCATGCAGGTACACATTTGCAATTTCAAGTCTAGTTGTTCTGCATAAAACAACCATTTCCTTCCACAAACAAATGGACAAATGATACACAGTCCAATGAAATAACCTTTTTCTCCTTTCAGTCTAAATACAATTAAGAAACACAAAGTCACATATTTGAAAGTAGCACTAACTTAATGCTGCATCATTTTGTGAGATAAAACATGCGCTTGTTTTATTCATAAGTCTGCAGCCTTGCCCAACTCCTTCCCTCACTGCTCCTTTTCCCCTCTGACTCTCACACACTTCCTCCTCCTCATCCTCTGGCTGCATTTCCCTTCCTTTCTATACTTGTTAGGTACTGATTTAGAATCAGATATATCCTATGGAGCTATAAAAATGAGACTGAAATTGGGGAGGAAAGATAGGCCAGCAAAGGCAAGGATGTATATAATTAGGATGGTAAAGGGAAAAGGGAGAGAAGGAATAAAAGTTAAGAGTAAAAGGACAGACAAGCAGAAGGACAAAGTGTACACTGAAGGAAATAAGAAATAGACTCAGGTCAGCTCACCCTTTCACAGCAACATTCAACAATGGAACATTCAAAAGACAAAGAGATTTACTTCAAAAGTCCACAATTTCTAGGGTTGGATATTGAATTTGGAAGGGTACTGACCAGTTGGAAGTGTGCTAAATTTTTCAAAACTCGACACAGACGATGCTGGCCAGGACAATACGCCTAAGCTGAGTAAACACCTTATCAAACACTTTCTAAAAGCTGAAGAGCCTGAAAGCCAATCCCCTGCGGCAGCCACAGCTAACATTAAAAAACCTGCACCCAGCAAAAAAAGTTGAATCCTCCATGGACGACAGATCTTTAAGTGAGGCATCAGCTATTTAATTGACATCTTAAGGTGTTTAATTATTTAGTTGGATAGGTTGTTGTTGGAGACGACTGGGATTTTTTTCCCACTGTCTCGTTTGATGTTAGCACTTTAACTAACGTTAGCCAACACTAAGCCTCTGGCGGCATCAGAAAAGCTTGGACTTTGTTAGAGGTACCAAAAAAATGGGTACTGTTGGGTGCCAGTACCAAATTCCAGTTACCAGTAGCAGTATTTGTAAAAACCTCTCTTCTACTATCACTATTTCTCCTACCTATTCATCAACTCTGAGAAGATTGTTTGGCTGTGGTTGATTGAAAAGTACCACACCCATAAAGGTAAATACTTAAACTGGTCACAGATTGCTACAGAGGGTGAATCTTTACTTCCTGTATTGGTTAATGACACAAACGCCAATGTATTTTTCATTCTAACGATTTGGTGACTGAACCCCTGCTTTTAATGTAAACATCTAGTGGAAAGGAAAAAAGAAAATAATTTTTCCTTCATCCACAGATGAAAAACTGTACTTATGCTCGGACATGGTGCTCAGTTAATTCAAACTTGGGGTGGTTTTCTCACCCATGTAGTTCTACAGCAGAAGACAGGTGTCAGGTCACTCTAAATCTGGCATCAGTAAAGCCACTGGCTGGTGCCGGTAGAGTTCTGAATAATAGATAAGACAAAATGTGTCTCATTAGCCAGACTAAAATCCTGCTGCCACTGGCCATTTTAAATGGAAGGAGGAATAGAGAATGAGGGTATAAAAAAGGAGATAGATAGGAAGATGGGAGAGGGTAAACATATACTGGGTGGACAGATAATGAGAAAGCAATAAAGGAAGAAAAGGGGGGGCATCTTTGTGACTGGCAGACTGCTGCATCAAAACATTGGCAAAACATAATGAGGGATAGGCAGAAAAACAGAGAACCTTCTCATAAATAACTTTGAATTATTGGACAAAAACATATTATTTCCTGCAAACAGAAACAAGTGTGACTGAAATTTGTACAGGTGAGAAAATAAGTGAGAATAAAATTGAGAATAAAGACTCAGACAACTTTATTTAAACTTAAAGTGGCTCTGTGGAACTTCTGTGTTGTGTTGGAAGCCGGTCATTAGTTTATGGTAACCGACTCCATTATTAGGGCTTCACCTTTGGATTATTTCTGATCGAAATCGAATGATTATTTTTCAATTAATCAGTTTAATCTAACGACAGATTTTTCGATTATTCTGATTATTGATATTTGATATTGATTGACACATAAAACACATTGTAAAAATGATAATAGTGGCATATTTCAAAACAAGTACAATTTCCATCTCACTGTTGTGTTATGATATTAACAGTAATCAACCCTATTTGTCAGATGCCTGATAAGAAAAATACTGATCCTCAAATTCAAAAGAATTGCTGTGACACATACATGATAAGGCCGATTAGGAGGTCACAATCCCAGTGTTCATAGCACCACTAACCACCGGAGGAGAAGCCGGAAAATATGATGCTAGAAAGCGGACCAATCACAATCCTTGCAGCCCTCATTGCTGCAATGTGGAGTTACATTACTGGGGAGGTATACATGAGGCTACAGCATAGAGCGTGCATCTACAAGCGCAGAGGCATAAATCAAGCTCGTATATAAAGTGTAATAAAGCTTGATTTGCTTCCTTGCAATGCTTCGATGAACGTTATGCAAATCGACATGTTTACTTAATCGATTACGTCGACTCATTGCCCCAGCCCTATTCATTTCTAAACTGCTGTTAGCTGTTGCTCTCTGTCAGCGGAGCGAAGAGAGGGGCACTGAGATGAGGCACTCGAGAATGTGCATGAAGTCACATCCTTTGGACTGTTGCGGATAGTCCAACCCAAGTCCTTCACAAAGAAATCTACAGTCCAGCAGCATCAAACAACTTAAACAAATCATCCACAGGCTTGTATAGGCAACCAGGAGAGACGGGGAAGGTCACATTTTCCCGTCACGTTACAATCCGTTCACATATGCCCAATAAAAAGTGTTTAATACATGGAAATTACTACAAATTGTTACATAGCGCTCCTTTATAGTTATGCATGTTATCATTTTGGTAAATGAAATGCTTATTAAACATTCACAGAAAAGGTAAATAAAATGTGTGACATGAAATCAGTAAGTAATACCAGAGAGTGCACTGCTTTCTGACACCAAATAATAATCAAACACACAAATTGCTATGTTGTAGAGCAGAGATGTTTCTTAAGCCCATTTGGCCCAAGAGAGTAGCTCACATGGGCACTGAATCATATAACTCAAAATTATACATACAACATATACATATACTTAAAATGAAGCATGTTAAATATATAGCTTGTGTGTGAGATGATCTCTACCAGCGATTTAGCAGCTAGAAGGCGATGAATTGAGTTTGCTAGTGCTGAGGCATTTTGGTGTCGCTGCGAACAGTCTGCGCTCTCAGCTCCGGTTCTGACACATTGTTTGCATCTACAAGGCTGTGATGCTTCCATAACCTCTCCATAGTATGAAACACAAACATGTAGCTGCCTTTTGTTCTATCAGTCTGTCTGTCTCTGCTCCTGAAGGAACTCAACAGATTGCTCTGAACGTTTCACTATCTCTCTGACTCTCTCTTCTCTAGCTGACAGATGTTACCATCACTGTTAGCAGGATATGGATCCTAAGAGTGAAAATTATAAGTAATTGTTTCTCCTGGGTGTGATTTTGTGTGTCTGTGGCTATGTGCATGAAAGCAAGTGAATAAGCAACTGCCTAAGTGACAGACAGAGAGCGAGAGAGTTTGTGTACCTTTGTGCTGATATACCTGTCTGTCAAGCTTTTCTAAGCTGAATCAAAGTAATGCAGACACAAATTTGGTTCCAGGCCACAGCCAAGTGTCACACTAAATGCCTTACAAAGCAGTTTTACTGGATATTGAAAATACAGGGGGAGAAAAAAAAAACAACCTCTTTTTAACTTTTGGAATAAAAAAAATATGTTTTTACTGTGTGGGCTTTTCTTGAGGCCAAAGAAACTGCATTTGCAGTAAATGCTAAGCTCAGCCCGAATCCCAACCAGCCAATATTCCCTTCCCTTTAGAAACTATTAAATGCATAATTATATTTATTGATGGAGCCTGCAGTACCCCTAATGATCAATAACTCGCTGCAATTCTAGAACTGTGTAACAACAAATGCAGGATTAATTCTATAAATCCGTCTTTTTCAATTTATGGTCCCAAGACTTTGAGAGCAGCAGCAGAGAGAAATTATGAATATAAAATGTTTGCAGACAGCTACGCTTGTTGAATGTGAAAGGGTAACATACATTTGTCAGAACATCAAACTAAACAACACAAAAGTATGTTGCAACAGAAGCTAACACAGATTTCCTCGAACATCAGTGTGTGATTGAGAAGTGGCCATATGTGTGCACATGCTGTATGTAGGCAAATGCCACACAACGGACTCCAGCTCGAAATATCCTGTGAAGGTACAAACCACATGTCTGGCATGGATACGGTTAAGTGTGCCTGTCAGATTTTGTGAAGATAGTTAGAGAAATCATTATTACAAAGCTTAAATCTATACCAGCATAACATTTCCAAATCATCATCTATTCCCTGGACAAAAACAATCAATAATAATTAAGACTACTGCAAGAAACAATGGCTTCAGTCATCTGTACCTTCTCCTAATTAGCATTAATTAATTTCTCGGCAGTTAAGCTATAGGTTCAGCCACCAATCATGATGTCTACAAGAGCTATATAATGAAAATCCTTACTTTACAGCCGCCATTTGTGCATCTAAAGACCAGATGACGTTTACTGTCATGGTTTGAGTTTTCGGTTTTGTCATTTCCTGTTTAATTTTGAAGTTCTGCCCTCATGTGTCATGTTTTTGCTCTTAATTTCCTCCCTTTGTCCGCCCCTAGGTCCTTGCCCTCCCCTCTGTCGTTGTCAGTTTGTCTGTTCTGTTCTGCTCTCGTGTTCCGGTGTCACCGTTTTCCATCCTCCTGTCGTGTGTTTCTGGCTTTTATCCTCGTGTTATCTCTGGTTTGTACCTTGACTTTTTAATTTGTACTTTTTTGGTTGTACTTTGTGTAGCTTCTTTGTTTGTTCTTTGTATTTTGGTTTTTTTTGTATTTGTATTTTCAGCTTTTGTTATATAAGCTTGCTTTTTGTTAAGTTACTTGTCTTACTTGGGTCCACTTTGTTTAACTTTAACAGTTTACAGCATGTAAGTTGTTTATAACATTTAAGAGAAGGACATTAGGAGATTCAGTAGACCATCTATCATTCTAACCATCCATTTTCTCTGCACGTCAACTCTACAGGTTTCACTGTTGCTTTATCTCAAATACAAGCACCACTGAGATATTAATGAGCCCACAGAGCAATCTCAGCTAAGGGAGACCATGTTTCCCCAAACTCATGAATGGAGTTTGGAGAAACAATGAATCTTCTCATGACGCAGTTGTCATGAGTTGCTGTTTCTATAGGGAGCGCTCAGCAAAGTGATTTTAAGTAATGCCATAAAGAAAGCTTCAGAAGAAAGATTACACACTAACAGAGCCTCTTTGTGACCATCACATCCACTCGGACATGTCTTGTGGCAGCACCTTCTGCACCTCAAGATTGATACAACAGGTGTCTATTTGGAACGTGCCAAAGTGGGCCTGACAAGATTGTTCTATTAAAGCTTTCCTCTGCGTCTCAATTGTATTGTAGCCACATATCTGCTGCATATGACGGCATCACACAGTGCTGCACTGATTGATTCACTGATTGAGTCATTTGGCCCATATGCTGTGGTACACAGACAAACATACACACTGAGGAAGTAAGGCCAATCAAAGTACTGCAGGACAGATGTGCTGAAGAATTGCAGCTTTTCTTTCGTAATCCTTTTATAAAGAAATTCTTAGGAAGGTTGATCTGAAGAGCAACCGTACACAAATCATAAACCACCCTTAGTCCTGATGTTTCTTTCTTTCTTATCAAATCCACAACCCATTGGGCTGGTTAAACATGAAAGAAAGAATGTATGAAAGTATAAAATAAACATGTAGAACAAATGTTAAAAAAATAGCTAAACAAATAATTCAAATTTAGCATGATTGTCATAAAAAGCAACAATATAGCGCAAGCATACAGCTACAGTACAAACAGTTTAGATACCATACAGTATTCATACCAGGTAGGCCACTTCATTCATCTCCAAAAAATGATGTGACCATTACAGTTTATACATCCAAATCCATGCACATAGATGAAATTAGATACTCATACACATTGCAATTACCTTTATATAGACATACAGAAGTAAACAGACCCAAAGTATAATATGAATGGTCTTACCCTGACACTGTGTAGCATATTCATTCATTCTGTTGCCTCAGAGTAACCGTTTGGGAAGAGCAGACAAATATATGAAACATAATAAAACATTCCCAAACCACAGTCCACCAGAAAGCTGTAACTTTGTGTTACAGTCTTTCAGCAGAATAAGGTATTGTGTTTCATTGCATTAGGACCGATATATTGTGCATCCCTACATCTTCTTCTCCTGTTCTTCAATCTTGCTCATGGGGCCCTCTGTCCTGCATGTTTTAGATGTTTCCCTGCTCCAAACACACCAGATTCAAATGAGTAGGTCGTTATCAGGCTTCAGCAGAGCTTGATGACCGTGATCATTTGAATCAGGTGTGTAGGAGCAGGGAAACGTTGAAGGCTGTGTTCAGGCTACCAGCCCAAATCCATTTTTTGGCCTATCCAGATTGATTTTAGGAAGTCTGAACAGCAAAAACCGGCATGACATGCGATTTTTGCAAATCGGATCAAACTCACATTTGGAGGTTGTTTGAAATGTGTCTCAGTCCAGACACTCTGGCTGCTCATGTCGGATTTCAGAGTGTCTTTGTTGTCACTCACAGTGCGACACTTGACAGCAAAGTCAAAATCAAACTCTCAGATGCTTTTGTTTTGCTTGAAAGTCTCCTGCCGGTGAATAAGAATTCATTATCTGTACATCAATAATATACACTTTATATAATAATGCATATGTGTATGGATGTGAACTTTCAGTGCTATTACTTTGCCGCATGCACACCTGACACTTATAAAGCAATGAACTGTACAAAGTTATTTATAAGATAAGTAGCAGTATAGCAGCTCAAATGGTCTAAAGACCTAAAGACTGAATAGAATTCAGTCTTTAGACTTTCTCTTCTATGTCCACAGTACAACCTTCATCAGTCCTTTGTCTATTTTGTTCTCTCCATCCATTATTCTCTCTGCAGTGGGTAATGAGAATTGCAGTAAAATGTGTAAAGCATGAGATGAAAACTGTGTAGAAATATTTTAGTGAGCCTGTAAGGCTTTGTGTGCAGCAAACACACAGTTTATGTGCTGTGAGAGTGTTGGCCGGGAGGAGATGCTTTGCAGCAGGGATGGATATATTGATCGTCGTGGATATAAAAGTCGTGATCATCTGGAGTTAGCACAGTCTCTCTAACCGCCTCATCATCCTGTTGTCAATAGCAACACAATCACACTGTCTTACATATATTAATGTCACCAAAACAATCTGAGATTTTACTGCAATTAAATTAAATTGAAGAATTTCCTGAGCAGACGCAGGGAAAAAAATCAATTCTCCTTTCAGCCATATCTATCCTCTTCTGGCTCAACAGGCACCGACAGCACCTCTGGTATTTTACCCTGCAATGATAGATGTAAATTCAATAAACTCAACTTCTAGGCTTGTGTATGCAGTGGATTATGGTGGACGAAATGACTGCTTTGGATAATGCTGCTCCATAATACCTGGACTATCACACCGACTTTAAAGCAGCATTATGTAACTTTTTTTAAAAGTTTTTTTTCTAATTACAGTATTTATTCTATTTCATTATATTAGTGAGGAGAGAGCTGCCACAATTAATTGCTTATTTTAAAAGCTGTCATAATGTTAAAGCAATATTATGTAACTTTTTTTTACCTTAAACTCACAGCTTCTAAAACATGTTGATGGTACAGTGTCTTGTAATAGGGTGAATGGTGTCTCTGTCTCAGCCACTCCGCCCCCACATCACTTGTTTCTGCATTGTGTAACTTCAGTGAGAGGGTAGGATGACAGCGTTACATTCATATTTACTTCAAGATACAAGTTTTCAACACATAACATTGTTATGATGTAATGAGGCTAATTTGTAGTTAGCATCTACATTACGTCTGACAAATTGTTACATACGTGATATTTACAACGGTGATGTCAGGGCATCAACATGTCATCAATTAAGGACCAAATGCATTTTCAAAATGATATACGTGTGTCACAGGTGTGTGTGTGTGTGTCTGTGTGTGGGTGTGTGTGGGTTCCCTCCCCTTCTAAGGTGTGTGGCAGCACAAACACCGTTGACAATGAGGAGATTGGGAACACCTGTCCACTCTGGGAGGAGGGCGGTGATTGGTTGGTGCGGGCAGGTGGTTTCTTTTTCTTGTCTCCCTCCACAGTGTCGGACAGGACGAGAACAGGGCAGGACAGGACAGGACAGGACAGGACAGGACAGGACAGGACAGGTTAGGTTAGGTTAGGTTAGGTTGAGCGCGGGCGTGGGCGTGGGCGTGCAGCAAGAACACAGGTGTGCGGGTGGCAGAGTGGACGTTGGAACAGGGAGAGACGAAAGAGGGAAGCGCCGTCAGACGCGGGGAGGGGTGAAGTAGGCTTCACGTACCTCTCTCAAACATTTGACACGTGTACAGATGCCAGTTCCGACGCCTCGGTCAAATTCTGTTTGTGTGTTTCTTTAGTTTATTATGGCTTATTAGACGTGTGGTTTATTTCTTTGATTTTGTAGTATATTATTTTGGAATTGAACGTGTGAGTCTGGGGGACATATTCAGGCCGTGCCTTGGGACTGGCTAGGCATAAGTCAGCTTGTCAGGAGTCAGCTTGTGAACTTGTGGATTTCTGTGCCTGCTAACACAGGCCTCCTTATCTCAGCATTCGTCCATCCTCCCCTGGCCCCGCTGTCGCCTGCTCCATGGACCAGAAGAGAGGCCGCCTCCACTGATCTTTGGACTGTGTTTTTAGGACTCCTTTTTAACATATTTTTATTCATTGTTTTTTTTTTTTAACTAATAAATTGTATTTCTTTTACTTCATGGTGACTGGTGTGTTGATTGACAGTGCTCCTCAGTAGAACTCAGGGTTTCACCCCCGCCACACATGTATGGACTGTAGTACCAGATGCTTTAACTTAGTGGACCACATACATCCAGTTTGATGATGAGTTTGAGCAAACTCAAACAGCTAAAGTAGTTAGTTGTAGGCATGGCAAGGGACAGACCAAAAAAGAAACCTTGTCAGAAAGATGGCTAATGTAGCCATCTTTCTTTCATCTCCTTATTTTGAACTGAAAATAACCTTTTGTGCATGTTGTAATGACTATTTGCACAATGTAGACATTTTACACATCGTGCTAAACAAAAATTAGAATTCATCAAATTCCATATATTGCTCATTCCTAATAGTCATTTGTCAGAGTCAACAAGATCAGTCAGATGCCGTTTTCACTACAACATTTCGAATCGTCTAGAGCTGCAACTAACAATTATTTCCATGATCAATTAGAGGTTCTACGACTTGTGCCATAAAGTGAAGACAGAAGAAGAAGACACTACCTAGCTAGCTAATACCAAAGTTTGACTACTACTGCTGCAAAATTGTATGTCAGGGGAGATGACAGATGAGTGAGATACTCTACCTGCAGTGCAGTTAGATATTGCGATATCGTTATCGGGAATTCTTTAAGCCATGATAATCGTGTAGTGAAAACCTGACATCGTCTTTTAATTTTGATTAATTGATTGACAGGGTGCTACATAAAATGTAGTGCAGTGTAAAGTGTGTAAAGTTTAAGGTGACATGATCATATTTCTGATTTTGGTAGTCAAGTAGCCAAGAAACAAAGACATTCAGTTCAGATGAGACATAAAAACAAGCAATTCCTCATGTTTGATCAAGTGAAACAGATGAACATTTGGCATTTCTTTTTGAAAAAGTGACTCAAAGGATTCTCAAAATAGTTGCCAACTGTTTTTCTGTCAACTTACTGATCAGTTCTTTCAGATCTTCATCATCGTAAAGCTGAGTGGATCTGAAAGGACTGACACCCAAACAACAGACAACACTCTCTGCTTTGAGAGTTCTCGGACAGTCTGTGGGATCACCAGTAAGGTCTGAGGTATTATGACTCTAATTCCAGCAGGCTGGTCTGAGACTGTCAGCTCTTTTACAACAATCTCTTTGAAGCTGGTTCCTCCTCTCTGGCCCTGGCGGAATTATCACTAATCTATCTGACAGAGGAAGACTGAGGTGGGAAAGTGGTGAGAGCTGCTCTAAATACTGCAGGAAGATGACATTTCTCTGTTTCAAATACCTGCAGGCCCTCTTCTTACTGGAGATAAGAAGGAGGGGAGGACAAGGAAAGCAGCTGCTATCATGGGAAAAGGCTTAGTAAAGTGAGTAAATTCAAACATGTGGTGCTGACTTTGTTCTCTGATGGTTTTGACACTGTTTACTCTTAATTTGATATCATTTAAAGAGAGCAGAAAAGCTGTGATCTGGGATTTTAACAAGCATCAGAGTCGCTTCAGACTGGAAAAGGTCACATATTATCTAAGTTCAGTAACAATTTACTCTACAAGAGGTGTATTTGCCTATATATCTGGTTCACACTTCTGACAGAAAAATAACACTGAACAAAGATAAAGTTAGGAAACACATTTAGGTCAGATTAAAATAGATTAGTGTAGCACTGCCCTCAATAGACCTTTTACTAAGGGCAGGCTTCTGGGTTCATGTGTTATAATTTTAACCCTGATTTATAAGTAATTTTTTAAAGGTAAGTTGGATTTCAGTTTTTTATGCACACTCAATTTATACACCTATATGAATTAACCTTTTTACTATGGCAAAGAAATAGCACAAGACTCTTTTTTAGAAAATAAACAAATCAATGATTTACTTTGATTTTCAAATGTATTCACACGCACAGCAATACACTTTTACTGAAATTATGTGTCAAATAAACCATAAAAGGATCTGACTCGCTGTCAGTTATTAAATTAACCAATCTACCAGAGAGTAGTCTACCTTTTCAGTTGAATAGAACACTTTTAAGTTTCCCAAAATATATAGAACACCCCTTTAAACTTCAATAAACTACTCTTAAAGTTTAGGAACACTCCTTTAAGTGGCAAAAAATATCTTCAAGTTACTCAATTACACTCAAACCCTTTTAGTTACTTTCAGTAAACTCAAACACTACTCAGTGGGCCCACACTCACACACACACATACACACAGCCGGCAAAATAAAAATAACCCCCGTTGCAGGCCTGATATGGTGACTTTTGAGTGCGAGGAAATCCACCTTTATTTCCAATGATCCAGGAACAGTTAAGGAAAAGTGTTACCTCCGATCCCAAGAACAGCTGTTTACCCGGTCCGAGTCCGGCAGGCGACACGGCGAGTAGACAGGAGACAAACCGGTGAGCAGACGATGGAACCTTCCTGGCAGCCGATGTCCACCGATGGCGAGTCACACACCCACACTGGCAGCCTCCAACGACGACGATTCACACACACTGGCGGTGGCCGAGCCGAACCCTCATGCTCCCGCGGTGAGACCACAAGGCATTGCCGATATCAGAAGCTGGTTTAGCTCCTCGCGGCTAAGTCCGTTCGCTTCGATAGCGAATGCTAATAACACAGTCCGAGTTAGCTCAGTAGCTAAGCTAAGCTAACAACAGTGCAGCTTTGGCAGGAGCTCCGAGCTGAAACTTCCCGAGCTGAACCGTAAACAGTACTCCAATGTCTGGGTCCCAACTGTCGAGCAGACAGTCTCTAGACACGGAAAACTACACACTTACTATTATCTCTACTTTACACTCGCGGCCATGCGTCTCCGTTGTGCCTTTTTTCGTCGTCGTCCCTCTTTTTTTTTCTCTGTCCAGTTACTTCCAGAAACCACACCTCTCCCACTTGC
Organism: Pagrus major; assembly: GCF_040436345.1. Lineage (NCBI taxonomy): Eukaryota > Metazoa > Chordata > Actinopteri > Spariformes > Sparidae > Pagrus > Pagrus major. The sequence goes on along the minus strand of NC_133232.1, from coordinate 25,379,510 downwards.
TCACATCCGGTCTACACCTGACGATCCCACCTTAACCAATGAATGACCAGGATCACACTTCTTCTCAATCAGTACTTCCTCTCTCCCTATGAGTTCCTTCAAAATAAAATAAAATATTTAACCATGTGTCATTTTAATCTTATTAATTACACCTTATTCTGTTGTCAAACTATTTTAACCTTTATGAAATATTCCTTTTACATTTTTAACACATTTTAATAACAGTTTCAACCAAATATGAACCTTTTTAACCCATGACTTATTTATTTTATGAGTAAGGATTTTTAACAGGGTTACACCCTTCCCCCTTTAAATGTCTGATGTCCTCATCAGATTGGTAGAAATGAAACCTCACTGTTTCTACTCAAAAGCATTAAGATGCATTTACATAGGTCTGTATTAATGTTTACCTATTTTTATAGTAACACCTCTGTGAACGATGGTAATAGGCTGATCTTTTGCTTTTCCTGGCTCATCGTAGGTAAGTCTCATAATTGGTTTTAATGATCTTTTTGGCCTAGTTGACTTTGGTGTCACATGTACATTAGAACAGCTCGGTGGAGGTTGTTCATCTTCACTGGAAATGGGCTCTGGCTCAGAATCAGTCTCTAGAGCAACATCTGGACCAGGATCTGCAGGTGAGTTGCCTCTCTCGGAGTGGCTGTCATCTGAGGGACCGATGACTTCCAACTGTTCTGATCCATCAGCACCGTGTCTTTCCCTCCTTTGAATGATCTTTTCCACAAACTTCCTGTAGGGTCTAGTCGGCCATTCACACTCCAGATCAGAAGAGTCAGTTGATGTGTTATGCTCCCTTTGTACAACGTGATCTGTTGTGCTTCTTTTTTGTCTGTTGAAGGCACGACTTCGTGTGACTGCTCTCTTTGGCACATCCTCTGTGTTGTCCAACACTGGGATCCTCACAAGATCTCCTATAGGGAGGAGATTATCTCTGTGCAGAGTTTTGAACTTTCCTTTTCCATCCACTGGCTTCACTCTGTAGACGGGCAAGTTCGGCATTTTATCCACCACCACATAAGGAACATCATACCAGCGATTCTCCAATTTGTGTTTGCCCTTTAATCCAAGGTTTTTCAGCAATACTCGGTCACCAGGTACTAGATTGTGGAAACGAAGTCTCTTGTCATAGGCTTTTTTGTTTTGCTGGTGCCTTTTGTTAGAAGCCTCTGTAGCCATCTTGTAGGCTTTCTGTAGGTTCTCTTTTAGTTTGGCGACATATGTAGAGTGTGGTTGGTCACTCTTTCCATTTGGACATGTCCCAAAACATACATCCAGTGGGAGTTTGGCCTCACGCCCGAACATCAAAAAATATGGAGAATATCCCGTGGCATCGGACTTGGTGCTGTTGTATGCATGTACCAGATGGACCACATGTTGACTCCATTGTCGTTTCTTTTCTTGATTGAGCGTAGCCAACATGGACAACAAAGTTCGATTAAAGCGTTCGGGTTGAGGATCACCCTGTGGGTGATACGGAGTGGTCCGTGACTTGTGTATGCCCAGTATCTTCAGCAGCTCTTTAATGAGTCGAGACTCAAAGTCTCTGCCTTGATCGGAATGTATCCGGGTTGGCAAACCATAATGCACAAAAAACTTTTCCACCAAGACCTTTGCAACTGTGAGGGCTTTTTGGTTTTGCGTGGGGAAAGCCTGGGCATATCTTGTAAAATGGTCAGTTATAACAAGCACATTACTCACTCCTCTAGAGTCAGGCTCCATTGACAGGAAGTCAATACAGACTAGGTCCATGGGTCCAGAACTCACAATTTGGTGTAAAGGTGCAGCTCTGTGACACGGAGTTTTCCTGAGAACGCACTCTCCACAGTTTCTCACATATTGCTCGACATCAGTTGACATTTTCGGCCAGAAGAACCGGCTCCTGATCATATCGGTAACTCTCTCGATTCCTAGATGGCCTAAGTCGTCATGCATTGACTTTAGCACCACAGCCTTGAACTTAGCAGGTAGCACTAGCTGATGCGTCTTTTCTCCTGTATGACTTGTGCTCACACGATGGAGTAATCCATGAGTCATGACCAGCTTTCCCATCTCTCTTTTCATAGGCAGCAACTCAGGGCTGTCTGGCCACTTTCCACACTTTAAAGCTTGTATAGTAGAGTCTATCAGGGGATCTTGAGCTTGGGCTGCAATTAACTCCTGTCTGGACATTTGTTCCAGTGAGTTCAACTGAAGATGTGTGGGGAACGCATACACATCAGGAATGCAGTCGGGTGGAGCTCCAAGCTGCTCAGCATACTTAGGCGAGTCTGCAGATGGACCAAGAACACCGATTCGCTGGCAAATTGACTTGACTCCAGCCTGAGAGATGCTCTGCCACTCTGTTTCCTCTTCTCTTGGCTCCATGCGGGACAACAAATCAGCATCAATGTTATTTTTGCCAGGTCGATAGATGATGTCAAAATCGTACACTGACAAATCTGACAACCACCGATGCCCTGTAGCGTTGAGTTTCGCTGATGAAAGGACATAAGTTAGAGGGTTGTTGTCAGTGCGCACCGTAAAACGGGCTCCATAAAGATAATCGTGAAATTTTTCGACAACTGCCCATTTGAGGGACAGGAACTCTAACTGGTGGATGGCATAATTTTTTTCTGAAGAGCTCAGTTTTCTGCTCGCGAATGCGACTGGCCTCAGCCCTTCGGGGTGGTCTTGATATAAAACAGCTCCAAGCCCCGAGAGGCTAGCATCCACATGCAGCGTATATGGTTTGCTAGGATCAGCAAAAGCTAAAACTGGAGCGTTTGTCAGACAGTCTTTTATTTTCTCAAAGGCTTCAGTGCATGACTCGTCCCACCTGTCTCCAAATGGTTCTCTCTCATCCAGGTAGACATTATTTTCCCTTTTTGTGGACTTTCTCCCACGCTGGGTAGGGCCATAACCTTTAGTGAGGTCGGTCAAGGGGCGGACGATGGAAGAGTAGCTGTGGATAAATCGTCGGTAATACCCACAAAAACCCAGGAAGGAACGTAGGGTCTTGAGGTTGTAAGGCTTGGGCCAAGTGGTCACAGCTTCAACTTTTGCAGGGTCAGCTGCAACACCCTCCGCAGTCACTATATGACCCACATACTTGACCTTTGTTTGACAAAACTGACATTTGTCAAGCGAAATCTTGAGCCCTACTTCTCTGAGTCTGTCGAGAACTTTCACGAGTCTCTCCTCATGTTCTGCCAGGGTCTTTCCAAAAATGATCAAGTCATCGAGGTAGACCAATACTTGGAGCATGTTCATATCACCCACGGCTCTCTCCATAAGCCGCTGAAAAGTTGCGGGCGCCCCGGTTATGCCCTGAGGCATCCTTTCAAACTGATAAAACCCTAGAGGGCAAATGAAAGCGGTCTTTTCCTTGTCCTCTTCTTTCATGGCTATTTGATAATAGCCGCTCCTCAAGTCCAGGACGGAAAACCATTGGCTACCTGAGAGACAGTCAAGAGCCTCATCAATACGTGGGGTGGTGTATTGATCTGGAACAGTACGGCTATTGAGCATACGGTAGTCGATGCACATCCTTACATCCCCATTCTTTTTTCTAACAACAACTATGGGCGATGCGTATGGACTTCTGGACTCTTTGATGATGCCTGCTGCTGATAGCTTCTGGATATGACGGCGCACATCGTCGATATCCGCTGGAGCAATGCGCCTGGAGCGTTCGCGAAAGGGTCGTGAGTCAGACAGGCGGATTGTATGCTCCACTTCTTTGGCGAGTCCCACATCCAGTTCATGAAGGGAGAATACATCAGCTCTCTCCAACAGCTTTTGTCGGAGCCTTGCTTTCCATCCTTCCGGTACAGGCGACTCACCAAAGTTGATCATACTGGCATCAAATTCCTCAGTTGTTGACTCTTGTTTCGACATTGTGGTAACTACATCAGTGACACACAGATGACCCAAGACAGCTCCAACTGGAATTGTCACTTCCTTCTGTGACTCATTTTGAACCAGAACTGTTAGTCGATTAATGTCCACAGCATTACTTGGTATCGCCATAGGTTGCAGCAAGATACCAGATGGGAGAGTAGCTGTACTGGAGGCTTCAACCATCAGTATGTCGTTTGGTAGTGACTTTCCAATCACAACTTTGCAGACTACTTTACCACTCCCGCCTGCAGGTAGGGTAAGTGAGCTTGGACCCTCCAACTGTACAGAGCCTACTTCATCATCGTCTTGTTCTTTCGTCAAGTCCATAATTTTTTCTTTGTCTCTTACAGGGCGAGTGTTCTGTATGCTGAATGTGTGGGCTACAGTCACTCCAACCTCCTCTTCACGTAGCTGAGCTAGCCGCTTGGACAGATTAGCCTTGGTATTTGTCCCTAGAATCACAGGCGTCTGATCGGGACCAGGTGGATCAGGACAAACGAGGGCCAGAACCGATAGAGCAGTGGGCGTTCCTGCTACTTCCTTTGGAAACTCGATGTCCACCACCACATAGCCAAGGTAGGGGTAGTTGGTGTCGCTTAAACCCCAAATGTTGAGTTTGCTCACTGGGTGAATGGTGGTGTCAGCCAGATATCTCCGGTACCAGGATTCAAAGATGATGCTAACCCGAGAGCCGCTGTCAAGTAAAGCATTACACAAATGTCCATTCACTTTCAGAGGCTCTAAAGATGGCGGCCCTACTAAACCCTCTGGTATGCCTGCTGGATCAAGCCTGTCCACTGCACTCTTTCTCACAGTGCAATTAGTTTCTTGTGAGGTGGCACCACCAGTAGGTGGAGGGCTGTTGGTCTTGGCCCTTTTGAGAGCTTGAATGAGCTTCTGGATCACTTTGTGTTGGTTCTGAGGGTTTTTGCACTTTCCTGCCATGTGTCCAATTTCACCACAGCAGTAGCAGAAACGTTCCTCTGCTTCAGCCCCTCTGTGTGGAGTGTTTACAGTCATTACTGTAGGTGAAGCTGTAGATGGACGAGGCAGTCTTGAGTTCACTTTCTGCTGTAAGTGTTTGACTTGTTTCCTCAGAGCTACGACCTCTGAATCCCCATTGGTCTCTGGAGCTTTTTCAAGGTTAGTCTGCTGGTTTTCATTTTGTGTCAATTTGTCTTGTGTAGAGAGTGCTGCAAACATTGATTTCACTTCTTTAATTTCAGCTCTCAAACTCTGTATCTCTGAGTGTTTGTTTTCATCTTGAAGTTTGGTTTGGACTGTAAACACTGAATGATTTAGCTTTGCTCTGGAAGCTGCATATTCTTCTTCTGTGCGAATTTCTTTCAGGAGCTCGAGGAAGGTTGGAGGGTTGGCCCTTCTCTCTCTCAGTCGGAGCTGAATTAACATCAGATCAGCATTAACTGCACCTCTGAGAAGCTGCTCAAGCCGTGCACCATCCATGGCAAGGGGAGGGAGACCACCTCTTTGTATCACTTTGGACAGGCAACGCTCCAATCTCCTTAAAAAATCAGATAATTTCTCACCAACTTGCTGCTGCTGCATTCTGAATGCAAAATACAGGTCGTCTCCTGATTCTGCTAGTCCAAAGGCATTTTCAAGAGCCTCTAAGCACTTGTCGGGGGAAACATCAGGATCTGACAGGCGCACAGCTTTTATCACCTCCAAGGCTGGCCCCTTTAAACTTTCCATTATCCTCCTCCTCTTATCTCTTGCAGAACCCTCACTCTCTTCTACCATCAGGTAAGCTTGCTCCAACCAGTGGTCGAATTGTTCCTCTCCAGCCGGAGTAGGTACAGTACCTGAGAAGATCCGCAGCCGACGGTATCCTCCACTTTCCACTGATGGCTTAGCTGATTTGTCGAACAGGTCGCCGACGGCACGAAGGATGGCTTCAGTAGGTGAGACGGGCTGTGGAGTCAGCAAAGCCTGCACATCTTCCATAGACTTTCCTTCTGCCTGTAGCAGAGCATTAAGTTTCAGGTTAAAATTTCCATCAGAAACTGAACCTTCAGCAACAGTGAAAATTGGCCATTCTGTGTTTTCATCCAAGCTCGATACTTTAGATGGGACATCTTCATTGGTTATTTTTTCTCTGCACTCACAAAGCACTAGTAGTGCATCTCCAGTTTCATTTAGCATTCTTCCTCTCACTCGTACGCGTCCCAAACATTTTACAGTTTGTAATGTCTCTTCTATTTCTGTTATTTCTGTATTCTCAGGGACGATGGTCAGCAAGGCATGGCTCTCTTCCAAGCTCTCACCCCGGCACCAGTTCTTCAGCTTGTTCCCGTACATTGTGACAACCTTTATGTACTTAATAAAACTGCTGCACTGACTTTATATTGTTCTGTTTGTCTTATTTTGTTTCAATTATGTTAGAAATCCGAACCTAATTTATTTTATCCCAGCGGTGCCTCCATTTTATGTAGCACTCCCCTCAATAGACCTTTTACTAAGGGCAGGCTTCTGGGTTCATGTGTTATAATTTTAACCCTGATTTATAAGTAATTTTTTAAAGGTAAGTTGGATTTCAGTTTTTTATGCACACTCAATTTATACACCTATATGAATTAACCTTTTTACTATGGCAAAGAAATAGCACAAGACTCTTTTTTAGAAAATAAACAAATCAATGATTTACTTTGATTTTCAAATGTATTCACACGCACAGCAATACACTTTTACTGAAATTATGTGTCAAATAAACCATAAAAGGATCTGACTCGCTGTCAGTTATTAAATTAACCAATCTACCAGAGAGTAGTCTACCTTTTCAGTTGAATAGAACACTTTTAAGTTTCCCAAAATATATAGAACACCCCTTTAAACTTCAATAAACTACTCTTAAAGTTTAGGAACACTCCTTTAAGTGGCAAAAAATATCTTCAAGTTACTCAATTACACTCAAACCCTTTTAGTTACTTTCAGTAAACTCAAACACTACTCAGTGGGCCCACACTCACACACACACATACACACAGCCGGCAAAATAAAAATAACCCCCGTTGCAGGCCTGATATGGTGACTTTTGAGTGCGAGGAAATCCACCTTTATTTCCAATGATCCAGGAACAGTTAAGGAAAAGTGTTACCTCCGATCCCAAGAACAGCTGTTTACCCGGTCCGAGTCCGGCAGGCGACACGGCGAGTAGACAGGAGACAAACCGGTGAGCAGACGATGGAACCTTCCTGGCAGCCGATGTCCACCGATGGCGAGTCACACACCCACACTGGCAGCCTCCAACGACGACGATTCACACACACTGGCGGTGGCCGAGCCGAACCCTCATGCTCCCGCGGTGAGACCACAAGGCATTGCCGATATCAGAAGCTGGTTTAGCTCCTCGCGGCTAAGTCCGTTCGCTTCGATAGCGAATGCTAATAACACAGTCCGAGTTAGCTCAGTAGCTAAGCTAAGCTAACAACAGTGCAGCTTTGGCAGGAGCTCCGAGCTGAAACTTCCCGAGCTGAACCGTAAACAGTACTCCAATGTCTGGGTCCCAACTGTCGAGCAGACAGTCTCTAGACACGGAAAACTACACACTTACTATTATCTCTACTTTACACTCGCGGCCATGCGTCTCCGTTGTGCCTTTTTTCGTCGTCGTCCCTCTTTTTTTTTCTCTGTCCAGTTACTTCCAGAAACCACACCTCTCCCACTTGCTCACATCCGGTCTACACCTGACGATCCCACCTTAACCAATGAATGACCAGGATCACACTTCTTCTCAATCAGTACTTCCTCTCTCCCTATGAGTTCCTTCAAAATAAAATAAAATATTTAACCATGTGTCATTTTAATCTTATTAATTACACCTTATTCTGTTGTCAAACTATTTTAACCTTTATGAAATATTCCTTTTACATTTTTAACACATTTTAATAACAGTTTCAACCAAATATGAACCTTTTTAACCCATGACTTATTTATTTTATGAGTAAGGATTTTTAACAGGGTTACATTAGTAAACAGGACAAATAAAACTAGGCTTCAAACACTTTCAGATATTTTCTAAGGTATGAGTAGATCTGCCAGCACATCTGGAGATCCAATAAATAAATCGTGGTAAAGAACTGCTCAAGATACCTCAGCTCAAGTGCTGACGCATCTCCAACCACAATTATGTTTTGTATACTTATTCTGATCTGTGCGCAGATATAAAAAACACAGCTGCTGGATTTAAAATATATATATATATATATATATATATATATATATATATATATATATATATATATATATATATATATATGTTTTTTGCATTAAACACACAACAGAAATAAATAAACCAAGCACAGCTAATCGATTTCAAATACCATGAGTAATTTCAATTGATTTTCCAATTAGTCTTTTTTGTTCTTGTCTCTGCACGTGTTCATGGTGATTTTCGATTTTGCCTTGCTGTAAATTATGTCACTAAAGGACACACTCACCACATTTTCTATGAGGCAAACTGGTTTCACAGTGGTTGGGAGGGGCATGATTACAGGAATGCCTTGGTCGAGCACCAGAAGTTGCTGCACCTCCACTCGGCTCACATATTTTGTAGCATTTCAAGTTGGTGCAAAATATTAAAGTACATAAATTCCTTGTGTAGAAGTGTACTGTAAAACATTACACTAAAAACATACAATTGAACCTAAATTGAAAGGCAGAGCAGGGGAAATGAATTTCCTTTAAGCCATTCATGAAAAAAGCAGAAAACTATGATGAGCAAGTGTGTAAATGCATTTTTCCCAACAATGAAAGCTAATCTGACCTGTTTCCTCGTGTGTGTTTGTATTTCATGAGCACATTTTGTTATCTCCAGCATTTGCCATAATTGAAGTGTTTGTGTTCTTTGAATAGAAAAAAACATCTTTTTTTATTTTGTTTTCGTCTGAAAGTTGATCGCAGAGATATTCAAATCGCTGCAATCAACATCTATACACACAGGTAAATACATACTTAAGTCATTCGAATTCAGAGCAAAACCAAACATTGGAAAAAGCAAAGTTGAATGCTAAAGTAAAAAAAAAAAAAAGCATTCAAAATTAGCTTTCACTGTATTCATAATAGTCTCCACAGGAATAGATGCAAAAAGCTTATATAACAAACAAAAAAAGGTTATCGTCTAGTTTTAGTATGAATCATTTTCAGAGTTTTTTTTTTGCCTATGTTTCAAATTTTGATGATAATGCAACCCATAAGGTTCCCATAGGTGATCACATTATACTGATATTCTACACTAGACAATGTAGATTTTACTGGTTTAAATGGATTTTTGAACATTGTGGGAGAAATAATTATTCACTTTGTGCGCCTAGAGACTCCTGTCTGTATTACAATTAAATAATTCATCAAATTAACACATAAATATAAAAATAGAGTGGATTATTAAGTAAGCATATAAACTTGAAACAGGAGGAACAACTAGCTTGGCTCTGCCCAGAAAGGAGCAAAATCCACCTCAAGGCAACTCTTAAGCCACAAACTAATTAACATCTTATAACAACAAATAACAACACAAATAAACAAGTTGTTGTTTTAGGGGGTGAAAACACTTCCTGGAGTTTTGTCGTCACGTTTAGGTTGCCAGGCATTGCTATCAATGCCTTTAAAAGCACCAGGTAAGGAAAGGTAAGTAATGTGATCCAACATGTGGTCTGTAAGTAGGTGAGTGATGCATTGCTATAGCTAAAATTGACACATTTTTCATTAAAAACAGATTTTTCCACAGTAAATTGAACAGCAGAGGAACTACATGATGGAAACCATCCTAGATCCCCATGGCTCTGAAACAATGACAATGTCTCTGACCAGAGAGGAAAAATCACCAGTGACATTCAGGCTGCAGGCCAAATGGCTAATAGTCTCTGCCCTGCTTATCAGTAAACTGCACTGTCTGCCAGCCCACACACACATACACACACATACACACACACACACACACACACACGCACGCACACGCACACGCACACGCACACACACACACACACCAACAGTGTGACTCCCAGCCCTGGCTGAACCTCCTTCCACTGCTTAGAATTGAAAGCTTTACAATTTAAGCCAGTTAAGTGCCATATTGTTGTTCACAAGGAGGAGGATGAGGGTCTGGGAGGAAGGGGCTGGAAACCAATTCAGGACTCTGTCAAAAATTTGTATGCGTGTGTGCATATTCTGAGGGAGAACCTGAATGCTTGGCTAAGCTGCAAGCTTGAGTTCAAAAATGCAATTACACAGCGATTCAAAACTCCACCTGTGCATCGGAGCCTGCATGAGTGCACCTGTACCTGTATGTGTGAGTCCGACTGTGTTTTACTGAGGACAGAACAAATAGCTATGCATTTTTCCGAGTACATGTGTGAGTATACTGTGATAAATGAACTTCTTGAGAATGTGAGAATGCAAGAAAAATGTGTGTGTGACGTGTGTGTACATGCAGTACATACATCATGAGATGTTAATTTAACAATCTCATTAGATAAAGTCAAGAGATAGGAATGGTCAGCCAACAAGTGTTGTTGTTATTCTAAGTAAGAATGTTGTTTTGCTTTGTCTAAACAGAAAAATCAGTCAAATGGGACATGTCTCCAATTAATGTGGATCTGCTTTTGTGGCGAAAGGCTACAGTTAATTCATACTTGAAGCAGCTGACCTGGCATAACCTCTGTGAGCACACTTCCTCGCTTTTGCCATCTGTGTTTTCATCGTGACTTTCTTTACCGCTGTTATCCGACAGAAATCCAACACACAGACTGACACGACAGACTGGTGTGTATTTAAGCTGTCAGTCGTAAATTTCTATACAATTAGACTAACTCAAAGATGAAAGAACACAGTAGGTAATGTGTGAGAAGTTGTTTCATCTTGTTGCTTTTGGTTTACAGTGAAAATGGCATCGATTAGATGTTGTTGGCTACTGTGTTTTTCACTGTTTTCACTGTTTCTCACTGACATTTGCAACCTGGTAAACCTAATCATCAAGTTTTTTGTCATTAGTCAATAGCAGAGTATGAATGCTGTTGTCAAGCATGGTAAATGTGCCTGACTTAGTGTTACAGCTGACTCTCACTTTTAAGTGAAAATCGAAAAGTTTCATAGCAGTTGACTTCTAGCTTCGAGCACTATATCATCCTATTTTCTGTATTTCAAACATTGTGGAAGCTCAATGCTGTGGCAGTAACATTTATACCATTTCAGAGAAGTGGCTGCCTTAAGATTATGGTCTCACCCTACTTTAATAAAATTAAAAATATTTTTCAGTTCAACACATTTAAAGGATACAGAGTTTTCTTATTGGCAAACCTCAAATCTCAAATCGAACATAACCGGAGACCATCCCACGATGGGATCACATCAGCTGGGACCCCAAATCAGTGTGTAGAGTACAACATGAGAAAAGTGAAATTGGCGAAACAGGTTAACCACACCATGGCCAATGTTGTACACTCCTTGCATGACACGAAGGAATATTTTCGGCAAAACACATATATATGTCAATACTAACATAAGTTAAAAGTTGACCGTGCAAGGAGGGTCACCAATTTGTTGTTGTTGATGGTCTCTTTTTACATGAGCACTCAGTATTTATGGGTCGGACGACATCCACCTTCTAAGTCCCTCATCTTCAATTTAAATCTTAACTCGACACCTTTAAAGTTTAGGGACTTCACCGTTGTGACGGTGTCGTGGTGTCCACAGACAGATACGTGAACACCAGGCAGAGTACTCAAAACTGCTTCTGTGGTAGTTCCCGCTACAAGAGGTGTCTCCAGGACCACACACACACACACACACACACACACACACACACAGTCAACCCTAGCTTTTTTCCAAATGAGGACACAGCTTTTGTCCCCAAGCTGTCCCCAATTAATTGGTCTTTAGTCTGAAATTTGTCCCAGAAAGAAGTCTATGTCTGAAACACACACACATGCTGACTCACAAGGTGAAAACAATACCCGCCAAGCTGATAATCTGGGTGAGCAATGCCTTGGTACAAGCTGCTGAGGCAGTGAAAACCCTATAATCTGTAATCAGACACATGCTGATGATATGGACTGGCCCAACTACTCATAGTGGCCCACCTATTCACAGTCAATTTTCTGTCCAAGAGTAGGAAGTAAAGAAAGGATGAGCACTTAACAGAAAACAGAAAACACTTGGTGACGGTTGTGAAAACAAAGCAGGAGACAGAGTGAAGTGTAAGATGTACTCTAAAGAGATGCGACGCTCGAGGGAATCCAGAAACAGGCCTATCTCTCTAAAATATAATTAACTGAATCCACCGTGGTAATGATGCAGCAAGATCACACATAGGACAGACCACAGACACCCGTCTCTCTCCCTCTCCGTCCCTCTCACAGTTTGATTACCATTCATTACAAACTTCACACGGCTGTTGATTGGCATCCTGTTTGAGGCGCTGTGTTTGTTTGTCTCCATGCCGTTAGACTCATTTCTAGCACTAATGACTTAGCTGGCACTTAATGGATGATATAAATAATGGAGCTGTCACTATACATGCTCAAACAAAGTAATTCAAAAATAACTGCTCAGTATTGCCTCCAAAATTCTCTAGAGTAAAAGTCCAGATATTCTTCGAATGAATGAATGAAAGTTCATTCTTCACCTTGGTAACAGTATGTGCAACTATGCGATCTCAATGCAACACTTTCTTCCCTTTTCTGAGATTCATTAGTGAATGGAGCTGGCTAAGGTGTAAAATGAAGTGTGGAACCATGAGTGGTTGTAACCTCAGCCCTCCTCTTAGGACAGTCTGGTGTCAGATGTGGATGAACTCTTCGACCCCCCTACTCCCATCCACTGACTCCTGGTCGATTAACTTGGCCTTTCCCCAGTCAATGCTGTGACCAGTTCCGAGAGCTGAATGCTGATGAGGATCATAAGATGCTGTTGAAACCTCAGAAAAAGCTACAAATTGAACCTCTGAGTTGAGATAATCTTGTCTCACAGGACTGGTTACACCTAAACTTTTTAACATGTACCTGCATAAACTGTGATTTGTAGTTGTTTATTTAAAAAAAAACCTCTATTCTAGTGCACTAGTCCATTTACTTGAAATTGCTGACGATTTGCCAGTGGGAAAACGACGTAGGAAAGTGGTGAATAACTGCTTTTCCATTTCAAGTTTAATGAGAACATTAACTTTAAAGAGCTGCATCATACGCTATGGACATTTTACTAAACATAATGCTCTGGTAACCAGCTGGCCAAGTAAATCATGGTATAGTTGGAGACTAAATTGTGCAGAGAGGGAAGAACTTCACCTTGTTCCTTCTTGTGTAGAGTAGTAACTGACTGTGTGTTTGTGAGCTGGAGATTCACATTTTACATTATTCATTATATCAGTTCATGTTTATTATAATGTAGAGATGCACCGATCGATCGGCCAGGGACTGGAATTGGAAGGTTTTCAGAATGACTGGCGATCAGTGTCAGATATATTGGATCCAAAAATTCACTTTTCAATTTCAGTAACAGGCCATTAAAATAGCTTACAACATGTTATTTTTATTAGTTATTTAATGGTCTGTGTTTTACTACAAACATACAATTTAATTTTCCATTAAAAAAGATAACCTCATGTGACTTTTTTTTTTTTTTTAGAAAGATCAAACAAATCCTTTAGTCAGATGTATCTAGAAATGAAAAAAATGTCAGAACACATATCTATCCATAGACAACAGGTATTAACATGACAAACTGAAGGGGGGGAAATCAAACGCACACACTTCACACACAAATGTGCATATCCTCCATTTTACACGAGTCCAGAAAAGTGTGTCCTTGTGAGAAAATAAACCATTCATCAATCTGTGTAGTAGAAGCAACTCTGGTCCTCTGCTGTCCATCAATCAAACCACTGCCCGGCCGTCCAATGTAAGGCAGAATGACAGTGATGACCCCGCCCACCTGGTCGAATAGGTGACCTTTGAATCATCGTGACAAGGTGATGGATATCCTGTGCCACAGGAAGAAAAACATTTCCCCTCCAGACTGCAGGTGAGCTGGCAGAATTACATCTCTGATTAATTCAGCACTTCCTGCTGCAACCACAGAAACCTTCACATGTGAAGGTTTCTGTGGTTTCTGTGGTGGTTTCTGTGGTCCCACACAAAACATTTCTAGAGATAATAGAGAGTTTGAGTTGCCCACGTCAATGCTCCTCTGCATTGAATGTGTGCTGTAAATGATGTGTATGTTGTGCAATTGTTGTGATGAGGTGACATCTGCTGTATTGTTGTAATGTGATGTTTTTATTGTATCTGAGGAGACCAATGGTGATTTTTCAGGCCTTGGTTGGACAATAATGCTGTAAAGTAAAGTAAAATCAGACAACAATAGGTGTAAACTACCCAAAAAAGCTGTAATGTGCCACTTCTTTCCAATATAAAGAAATAAAAATCTATCACATGCCTCTAGTGCCTCTATTGATTAGCAGAGTCAATGGGATAACAAAGGAAACAGAATGAGCCACAGGTTCCCTCTGTAAAGGAGAGGGGTCCAGCCTAGCTACCAAGACAACTGCACACAAATCCAGTTGTTACACACATCAGGTAATGATTTATTCTATTTACATGTCGGCAAGACTCAGAACATTTGGTACTGAGGAAGAAGCTGTGCTGCTTTCATGGAGGTTTACTTACCATTAGTAAAGAAATGAAAAACACAAATAAACACAAACACATACACTAAGAAAGCAGATCTACTGTGCCTTTAATATTTAATCTTCTCTGAGCTGCTCCTCACACCACTGAGACAACAGCCATTTACCAGTGAAACACACACACACACACACACACACACACACACACACCCACACACACACACACACACACACACACACCAAAACTGCAGCGTCAGGTATCTGCAGTCTCTACCGTTGTTCGGCGAGAGAAATATTTTCCAGCCTCATTAATTATCTTCTACCTTTAACTCTCTCTATCTCGCTCTCTCTTTCTTGCTTGCACACACACACACACACACACACACACACACACACACACACACACACACACACACACACACACACACACACACACACACACAACTGTTTTTGGCAAAGTTTTCTTAATGCTGATTTGCTGGATTAGTTTCTGTAAGTTTGAATCCTTGAATCCCCTAAACTTGCCTCATCGCTTTCTGTCTTTTTGTATTTTCTCTGTTTGAATTCCATCATCACAGATAGGAAGAATGACACTGCAGAGTAACTATGCAGGCGGTCCCAACTGCCCACCGGCTACTCATAGCTAACTGTAATTGAAGTGTTATCAGGGGATAAGTAGGTTGTGTCCCCCATAGATAGGGGTTGCTATGTCTTTTTTGATTATAACGCATCACATTTTTTTAGGTCTTGCAGGAAGTAGCCTGCCAGCAATTGTAAGAGAGGGAAAAAACTATGGCAACAGCATGGCGAGACCCACTCATTTAGCGTTTGGTTCAATTTGTCATTTGCTAAGTGACAGTCATATATACTGCACACATACAAAAAACTCTTCTGACCCAGAGGCATCCCATTGAAGATTTCTGTTCATCCAAAGCACGGTTAGCCCTGCTTGAAACAGACCTCAAAAACTGTGAATCATCCTTTAATCCCATTTCTTCAAGTCCCTTAAATTAAGCAAAACTAAATGGATGGATGATGGATGTAATACCTCAAAGCAGGGCCAAGGATTTTGACATTTAATAACCTGTAAACTGTGACTTCTCTTTGATACATTTCTATATTAGTGCCATCAACGGTTTGTACGACCAGGGGATCAAACACCATCTGTTTGAGATCCAGACCAGTTATAGGCAACTCTCTGCCGTCTGACTCTCTCTCTCTCTCTCTCTCTCTCTCTCTCTTTCTCTCTCTCTCTCTCACACACACACACACACACACAGAGGTCTGAAAGGTCGGCCAGAAACATGACGTCCAACCAGATGTTATCACATCATAGAGTGCCATCTCAGTGAGGGAGGGGCCATTAATTCTGATTAAAAAGATTAGGGTGAGCAGTGAGAAAATGGTGGCTATTAATACTAAAATCGACACACTCACTGACTGTGGATGTGTTTTTCTGAGAGGACTAATACTGAAAATGAAAGGTGTGCCAATTATTTCATAACCTTTATGAATTGTCATTGGATGTGCCAGCGTTGAAGCAAACACTAACCATTAGTCAGTCATACTGTTCTGTATCCAGACTGGAGACATGGAGCTGTCCATGGTGCTGAAATACACTGCAGATCAGAGATAGTAAACAACAGGGACCTACAATATCACTACACAGATGATATAACATATAATAATTCATAACAGCTCATGTCAAGGTTAGGTTTGACACTGCTACCAATTTTGATTCTTTGACTTTGACTAACATTGGCTCCCAAACATTACTTTTTCATGACCTTATTTGTAAAAAACTGAAATGTCTTGAGGTCGCTGCTTAAAATGTCTGATGAGCTCTTAAAAAAGGTGCAAACAGTTGTGTGATTTGCTCTTTGTAGAGATCATTAGTTACATTGTATAGCTCGTTGGCTCGTTGATGACTAATTCAGGCAACTGATTAATGAATTATGCTTCCCTGGTATGTATTGAAGTGATGCTCTCCAGCCTGAAAGCCTGCCTGAAAACTAAAACCACTTTAGAGGAGTGTGTAAAATAACGTGTCCTAGTGAGATACAGTAGCTTCAGTCTACAGGGGCAGCGCTGGGTGTAAACTTTAAACTCTTACACGCATTTAGTTCTGCTTTAAAATATTCCTTCTTCCGTCTCCTTCGGGGTAGCCAGGTAGGTCCACACACACACACACACACACACACACACACACACACACACACACACACACACACACACACACACACACACACACACACAGCTTACATCAAGCTCTAATCAAGGTCTGAAGCTAGGTAATTTTTCTAATTACGTATGGCTGACTATAACATTTTTCACCCCAGGAACCTCAGGGTGGTTAACCGGCTGTGCCTGTGTGTGTGTGTGCATATGTGTTAAAATATGAGGCTCTTCCACCGATCTGCTCATAAAGGTTTTACAGCACACACACACACACACACACACACACGGTTGAAACTGCCAAGAAATACCAGTTTTCCCCTTCCCTCGCTCTCCTTCTCCTTCCAGGCAGCTGAGAATTGTACACACTTATCACAGCTGACGGAGAAGTGAAAGAGAAAGGAAGGAAGGACAGGAAACAGAACAAACGGAGGGGCAGAATAAGATTAAAGAGATGGAGTGACTGAGGTTGACAACAGAAAAAGAAGAAGGCAGATTGAGAAACAGCGGCATTGGGAGAAAAGAGTGGAGGAGACGGAGGAAGAGTGATAAAGTGAGCTTGAGAGAGAGAGCAAGGCTATATGAATCATCAGTGATTAGTGAAGTGTGAGACGAGCAGGGGAAGAGCTTTCAGATTTAGAGGACGGAAGAGGAAAAAGAAGAGACGAGATGAGGAAAACAGGGAAACTGATGACAAAGAATGATACAGTACAAGGACTACTTGAAGATCCTAATAAGAGAGAAGAGGTGTATGTGGCTGGTGGTGCAGCCCGGAGTGATGATCTGGCTGTGCTGTGGAGAAAAAAAGTTAGACCCCAGGAGATCTGGGAGTCCCACAAAGTCAAAAGTTTGAAAACAGATGCTAAAATATGAGATTCAGTCAAGACAGACACTTATTCAAACAGTAAGAAACCATGATTTTAGATGCACTGTTTGCCGATACAATACAAAAACAAGTGTCAAATCTTTTCATAAATGTTGTATTGTTGAATTATGAATAAAAAAATGGGAAATCTGAGAGATTTCAATAAGCACGAGGATACAAAGAGATATAAGATAAGGTAAAAGGACGAGCGGTAGAGGACACGTAGGAAGAAACAACACGAGAGCATTTCCTTCTCTTTCTTGAGGATCAAATCAGTTCTACTTGTTCAGCAACAACAAGCTTTCTGTTACTATTTTCACAAAGACAATCTGACAAAAGATGCTGAAAAAGCAGGAGAGGAGAGGAGACTGTGGTCCGTTTGGTTCAAATCTTGTCTCTCAGAAGTGCACATTCAAAGACAAGAGACTGCACAGTCATCACAACCGCACCACATATTTCTGGAGTATCTCTTTTCTAAAAATGAGCAAAAAAACATCCCGCTCTCATACAGAAACATTTATAATTACATCGTACAAGAAAAGCTCAGCTGAGAGCAGTACCAGCTGCTCCGGATGGGGACATGCTACCTATTTTTAGGCTCTCCATGAGCTGTGACGGATCGACCCATCTCACTCTGCTGTTAGCAGCTCAGCAGGCGGCCAAAAGTCTCTCCTCTACCTGAAAGCTGTAGTTAACTTAACTACGTTTATGGGTTCAGTACCCTGCATTTACCTCAGCTGGGTCACTTCGCTTTCCATGACCCATTTTTCCAATTAAGTGTTATATGTAGGAATCATCCTGCATTATATCAGCACAGGACAATAAGAAAATAACAGTCACAATAAAAGGAAACAAATGTCTTAATAATTAAACAAATTGAATAATGAATCAATAATAGAGAATCTCAAAGCGTTGAGAGTGAAATATTATATTTCTAATAATTATAACCGTTCATACACAAAGAGAATTAAAATATATGGTGTGTAATCTCTTATCATGAATGCATTAAAGGTGAGCAAGGGAACGGTTGGTTCATCAGTAAGCTGGAGGGGAGACAGGGTTATAATGCCCAGCCATGAATATTCAGTACTGCTAGCATCACTTCACTGGACACAGTGATGAGTTTCCTGTCTGAAGAGAACTAGAACTTCTACTGTAACCATTCACTGATAATGAAGTTAGACAAGGGCCCCTTGGACGAACTGAAGTAGCCAAAAGTCTAAATTACAAGCAGTGTAACTTAAAGCAGATTCAATGCAGCTCTAGTCTTATCTCATTGATCTTAGTTTATGGTGCTGCCTCTTGTGTGAAACCTGAGTATGCAGCAAAATTCTGCATGGCAGTGCATCTGTAAAACTCTTGAGACAAGAGCTGTAACAGCTGGCATGGCCCCTCTGCTGCCACCATCTGCTGCCACACGCTTTTATATGTTTTTATAAAAACAAACTACTGTGTGTGTGTGTGCATGTTGGTGAATACAGGGCATATACAGTATATATACAGTATACATATGTCATATATGTATATTTTATCTTGTATTTTCATTTAATACTACCTACTTTTACATATAATTTGGATAGCAAGTGCAGCTTTGTTGTTGCTCTAATAATGCCAAGAAAATACAGAGATGAATCTAAATTATGTTCTGCATGTGGTGCATGTCTTTTGTTATTCGTCCTCAATTGTTTAGTAGATATATTACAGGCCTTAATGTAAACATACTGTATGTAGGCAAGCCGAGGGAAAGACTGATTATCTGCCTGGATTATTGGGGCCGATACTCAGCATTTTTCTGTGTTTTTTTTTGCGTCTGAGATAAAATAAATAGATTTAAAGATACATTATTTTGGCTCTGATGTAACATCCTACTTCTGTCTGACTCTGTAGTTACACCTGAGGTTAAATGTCACAAGTCTAGCTATTAACACTGAATAATCTGAATCTGCAAAGTAACTAGTATCTAAAGTTACCAAATAAATGTAGTGGAGTGACACTATAAAGTAGCAGAAAATTGAATAACTCAAATGCAGTGCTTGAGTACATTTTGACACTAAGATTTTCATTTTACTGCTAATGTAAAACGGTTTCCAAAAATCGATTATCGGTTTCCTCGACTACTAATAATCAGTATCCATTTCAGCCCTGAAGAAAAACATATCAATCGATGCCTAACAGGGTATACAGTGTATGCTTCAATCATGTTTGTTTTTGCATTAAGACAGGGAAAATAAACGAGGATATATCATTAAAATAAAATGTAATGATATATTATCTATCAACGGAAGCCCTAAAGGGCCATGCATTCATACATTTTATTTCCTCTGTTTTCCCGTGATAACGAGTTAGTTTCATTTGTTTTCTCGAGATCTCGAGTTATTATCTCGAAATAACAACTGCCGTTTTCCCGAGATAACGGGATAATTTTCTCGAGATCTCGAGATAACGACTGTGATATGATAGGCCTGAGATAATGGAGACGCCCGGGACCTCGTAGCTGGTCAGCTATGTAGTTAAGGATGACATCAGGCTCACTTAGATTGTGCCGCCGATATAGCTGAAGCCTTGCTAACCTTAGATTACCCACACTAATGTGTATATTATCTGTAATAGCAAGGCATAATGCTATTTCAGCCTGTGTCAGGCCTTGATTGAAAAGATATGTGACACGGTGATCGATATGGTCCTGCTCCTCTGACATTGCTACACTGAATGATATTTACATTACACTATCGTTTTGCGTTCTCAAGATCTTGAATTTATTATATCGTTATCTTGGGAAAACAACGTTTCGTTATCTTGAGATAATTATCTCGTTATCTCGGGAAAACAGCAGTTGTTATTTCGAGATAATAACTCAAGATCTCGAGAAAACAAATGAAATCAACTCATTATCACGGGAAAACAGAGGAAATAAAATGTATGAATGCATGGCCCTTTAGGGCTTCCGTATCTATCTATATTAAATGATAGATATTATCAAGCAGCCATAACTTGTTACTTACAGAGTCAACTGTAGTTTGTTTTTTGAATTTGTTCCGTGATATTGTTCCAGGTTCTGTCTCTGCTGTTCAGAGACAAAAAAGAAAAAAAAATAATTTTAGCCATTTTAGCCTTCAATTTTTGCAAACTTTAACTGTCCTTTACTTTTTTTTTCAGTATCTTCCAGTCATAACCTGTCATATAGTGTTTTATAGCCTATTACATAAAAAAACAAAAAAACAAAAAAACATTTGCCTCAAAATAATCATAGAAAATAATGACAAAATATTTGTTTTAACTCATATGCTGATATTGGTTAAACTGTTTGTCTAGTTAAACAATTAAATGTGAAGAAGAATCATGAAATAAAATAAAAAAAGTACAGTATATATAGATTTTATTTTACAATAAAATGTACCTGACAAGTTAATACTTGAAATCTGTGACAGTTTCTGAAATATCAAATTATTTCTAATAAAATCTATGTTTGTAGGCTATGTATCTATCTTATCTCTGCATATGTGTGCCTCAAAATAATCTCTCTCTCTCTCTCTCTCTCTCTCTCTCTTGCGATCCAGGGGTCATTGATTTGCAGTAGAACAGATGGAGCGCTGCATCCACATGGGAATAGTGACTCGGTTTGTATGGAGATTTCCAGGTGTTGAAGGAATGGGGAAGAAGATTTCATAGTTCAAACATGCACTTTCACTAGATCTAGAGACCATTTTGGGCCACTGAAGGGATTAAGGGGTCCCAGCAATTAAGAGAAATCATATTTTAATTACAGTTACAGCAACTTTTGTTTTGGGCATTTTGGTCTTATTAATATCACACAGTGGCCTACATCTTGGCAAATGGGATAAATTGTTAAACATTTTATCAATTCTATGCTTTTGTTTGATAAAATCCTCTAGTCTACCCATGTCGACACAATAGTGAGATGAATTATGTATGTAGCCAGCCAACAGGTCTACAGACAGACGAGCTCTGTCCATGGTGCTGAAACATTTTTATTCAGGCATTACCATGGAGCTACAGAACAAAAGGACACGTGGCCTACATTATAATTCAATGTAATCCAATAGCCCTTTAATAAAATACCAACTAGGTGAGGCTTGTAATTTAATTTTTAAGGTTTTCAGAGAGGTGTTCTTTGGCCTGTTACCATAACAGCCTGTTGGTCAGTGGTTGTGTGACACATAAAAAACAGATATCAGACTGAAATAACATGTTCTTGTGTCAAAAGACATTCACTCAAGTATGGCCTTCCAGTACACTTTTGGGGTATTTGCAAATTATCAAGTATTTATGTTTCATGCTACTGTACATGTGCATACATACACAAGTATGGCATTATCAATTCAGCTCACATAGTTTCATAGTCGTATCGTTAGTATGGTTTTCGGGGACTAAATAATCTCAGGATCTACTGATTCCATACTTGATCTAATATTAATGTTAAATTTATGTAACATATCCAGGTAGTTTACTACATTTTTTTCTGATAATACTTTGTATAACTTTATTGAAATGAAACTTTAATGCAAAACTTACTTGTAGTTTTACCAATTTTGTGGTCTTACCAAAGTAAAGGATTTGAGCACTGCTGGGTGTCAAACCTTGTTATTCCAGTGTTGAGTAAATAGTCATTATCTTGAATAAATGTGGCCCAGAACAAAGTTAATGTTTCTACCTCCTACTGTCACCTCTCAAAGAACCCCTCACTGCTGCACAGTCAGAGGGCTAGATTAATTTTCAGACCTCATCTACTTAGCAGTCCGGTGCAGGTGTTCATCAAATGCAGGAAATAAAAACTGAAGATAGCAGCTATGCTCTGAAGGTATCTTTAAATATACTAATCATGCAAGACAGTCATTAAAATAAGCAGAGATCATCCAATCCGTCTTCCACTCACATCAGCTTTCATACTTAGCTGCAGCTGCATGTCTCAGCCACCCACCACTTTCCCCACGGCAAGAAGTCACACTCATCCACAACCCAGTGTGACAGCTGAGGCAAACCACATCAGGGTCACTTGCATGAAGTGTGTGCGTGTGTGTGTGTGTGTGTGTGTGTGTGTGTGTGGACCATGGGGTTACTGCATGCAACCTAACATTTCATTCACATTTATAAACCTGGTCACATTATGCTGTTCTCATTAACACGTTGACTGTAACAGGAGCCCAAGGCACCCCTGCAATCACACCCTACTGAGAGCAGTCCCATTCAAAATGAACCGCAGAGAGGAGCGGCACGCACGGTTCCAGTGGCTTCACTGCTGGTGTCGGCTGATAAATTTAATTGCATATTTTAGTCTACTATTACTCCCTTGAATTTGTCAACTATCTTTACCTGTGCTGCATTTTTACATACGCTCGTGCAGTTGTTTTTTTTGTTGCTATATTCCCCATCGCCCACATTGCAGAGCACACTAAAATGACTTTTTTCAACTCTAACTGAGCAGAATTTTGAAATATTCTGACATTGTCACCACAGCCCTACTGCAACAGAGGTTTTGACTAGCTAGTTTTAAAGAAGAACACAATGAAGCATGACATCAGTGTCAATCTGCTGAGCAAATTGATTAATGTGACTCCTTACAAAAGGGTTTTAAAGGAAGTAATCTTGAGAAGAACTGAATCAAAGTCTGCTGCAGCTTTTATGTGTCCACTTTTTCCAGTCCAAGAGATAAGATTTTTTTTCTTTCTGCTATTTCCCTTTCTATGTGTGTCTCTTATGAGGGCCACAGCTTTGCCAAGATTTAGAAAGGTCAAAGTTAATGATAAGAGTTCTTTGTATAATTGACTGTGCTGGGAGATAATAACATTGTGGGGGATTGTGACACAACATGCTCATGATAATTGCACTAATACGAAGATGAAGGATCATAGGCAGCATATATAACACTCCGAAAAACAGTTCTTTTAACTTACAGTTTCAATATTACCTGCTTTTAGTTAATGCAAGTACAAGTCAAGTCTTTTGTGGGCTAAATTTAAGCTTGAAATAGCTTTTAGATAATATTTTTTTTTATGATGTAATGCGACTGTCTCTTCATAAAACAGGATGATGTGGTGAGGATTAAAATAGTTGAAGGAGAGAAATGGTTTCATCATGTGAATCATCTCATAACTAACTTTGCATCACATCCTCACACTTAAACGACTGAATAGGTTGATTGTCAGCTTCTCCAAAAATAAATGTGTCATCGCTCAGAAAACAACATGACCATTGCAGCGTAACAGCGTATACAGTGTTCACTGAACACTGGTTATAAAATAATTGTCTGTACAACTACATGAGTCATGAAGGGAGCAGGACAATCATGTAATCATCACATATCCTTTATAAACCTCCACTTTGTTGGCGTAGGCGTCATGCCTCTCATAGAATGCAGTTGTTACTGTGATGTTTCTCAGATTGTAATATTAAAGAGAGGCTCTGCAGGCTGTCTCTAGACAGAGGGAAGACAATCACACAGCAGTCCAACTGGATCAAAGTTCTATCTCTGAAAGATGGCCAGACAAAAAGGAGCCAATGTAGCCAAAACAAGGAGAAAAACCCAACAACAAAGGCAAGGGCAGAGCATTCCAGGCTGGGCTGAGTAGAAAGAGCTTTGGTTTGTGGTCTGTCTTCCTGCCATATTTGTCAGCAGCTTCAATAAAGAGAGAGAGAAAGCACAAAGGAGCACAACAGGGGAGAGAAGTGAGGCAGAATGACTGGAAGAAAAATAACAAAGTTTGGGATGAGATGGAAACAGAACAGAATTAAAAAAAACATTGTGTGTTACTGTTCGATGTGGTAAAATCAGATCCTCTACATTCTGACTATAACTCTTGTGCATTCACAGTCTGAGGTCAACTATCAATTACAGCTGTGAAGGCTGCGAGACAACAAGAGCCGTACATTCAATGTAAAGTGGACTGGTCCTTTCCAGGTGCACACACATGAGCCAACAGGGTCAACATGTCACAGAGTTGTTTGTCTTTCTCTATGTTTGTGTTCTTGTATTCCCTTTGTCTTCTTAGCTGCATAAATAGTAAAGATGTCACTCCATTTTGGGTTACAGCTGTCACTCATCCTGATTGACTTATGTGGCTTGTCCAACGACCCCGAATCTGAAGCTCACTCATCTGATTGTGACAGGACGAACCAGGATCAAAGAACACACAAGGTCAGATGATTTATTCTTTACCCATTCCAACAACCTCTCCAGTGCTCCTCCTGCCTCCATCAATCTCCACCCGAGTCCCAAACTTTCATCCTCCCATCCTTCCTTCTCTCATTCCCTTGTTTTTCCACTCCCTCGCCACTTTTCTGTTTCTACTCGTCCTTCCTTTGCTCCCTCTTTCCATCAATCTCACTGCAACTCTTGACACCAAATTGACCTGCATGTATACCGGAGAAGACTATCAAGACTGTCTAATGAAACACGCACTCACTCAGGTCAGTCCGTCAGAAATACTCTGTGTCACTGCACACACTGGGGAGAGAAAAAAGGGAATATATTACTCACACTGACACTGAAAATTGGTGATAAACAGATGGAAATAGCGAGGAGGGAAGAAAATACAGGAACCACACAATGCAGAGAGAAATAAAAGATAGAGAGAAAAGGCTGAGATATTGCGTCCATGTTGTGATGGATTTCAAAGTGTCCTAAGCTGGGGTGAAATGAACAAAATAAATCAGCCATCGTTTCTGGAGTGGGAGGGAATCCTGTGGATTACAGGCAAGTTTCCATATACTGTCCAAGAGAGCTGGCTCAATGAAGTAAAAAAAACAAAAAACAAATAGATCGTCAGAATACCTCAAATGTTTTATATTTAATTCTTCTGTCTTTCAAGTCTTGACAAGTGAGGTCTCTCTTTTGTTATCTTTTCATGAAGGTCGAAAAAGGGCTCCAAGCAAAAGCTGTGTTCTCACTCCTACTGAGACAACCGAGTCATTCATCAATCTTGGCAAAGCAGAAAGATAGCAGTGTGTTAGTATCCCACGAGGATGTGCCGGTAAGAGGTTGCACACTGTTGTTCCCGTTTAAAACTACGAATTTTGAAAAACAGTGTTTCCACATGCAATCTTTTAATGAGTTTTTGATTTTCGACAAAAGCAGATTACGTCTTAAAAAGTCTCACACACACTTAGAATGAATCAGTTGTATTTCATGACTATAGTTTGAGAATGTCACGTCATTTCAGCTGGCGTAAAATAAAGTCCAGGTAAAAGACTGGAACTGAGGAGAAGACAAATAACAGCCTCATCTGGACGGCTATCCAAGCTGACATTTCTACTTAAATCGTAAGCCCGTCCGTGTGTGTGTGTGTGTGTTAGTGTGTGTGTAACAACCCTTTTGGCGAGCGTAGACAGATAACATTTCAGAGTGTAC
The DNA here is from genome assembly GCF_040436345.1 of Pagrus major. Classification (NCBI taxonomy): domain Eukaryota; kingdom Metazoa; phylum Chordata; class Actinopteri; order Spariformes; family Sparidae; genus Pagrus; species Pagrus major. The sequence goes on along the minus strand of NC_133232.1, from coordinate 25,353,569 downwards.
TTCATTTCCGCAGGTCTGGTGCAGAGAAAGAAAGATCAGGATCCCAACAGCTAAACATTATCTGCGTTCACCTCCTAAATATCACCCATCCTCAGGCAGGAGTGGATCTGAGGCATGTTGCTCTTTTCCCAAAACAGAAACCTCAGCGAACTCAAGCCCTTTTTTTCATTTATCTGACTCTCCCTCCATCCAGTGTTGCTCCCCTCCGTAACGATCCCTCTTCCTGTCACTCTCTCTGCTTTTGTCGTTCCACCTCTGAGGACATTTCTCTCTACATTGCATGTCCAATCTCTATTTCTCTCTCCTGCAAATGCCAATCTCCTGACAGTCAATGGAGGCCACTTACCCTACTTTTTCTTAGATCATTACACCACATCTCTTGAGCTCTCTCCCTCCTCTTTTATTTCTTCCTTTGACACTCTGAGTGCTTCTTTTTTGCATTTCTCTCTTCACTCCCTCTATAGCTTTAAAGAGCTGAAATACATCCCTTGTAACTTTTGATGCTCACAATCCAATTTTTCCTTTCCTAACTCCCACTCATCCCTCTTGATTTTGCTGTGAGGCCCAAAGTGAGTGAGCAAATATCTCTCTTTCACTTCTATGACCTAAACCGTTGTGGAAGGACTCCAGGCTGAGTTTAGCCATCTGGCATTCTAAGCAAATTCCATGTGGTCTAAAGTATTAAATCTGAATATGAATAACTAAAAAATAAAAAGAGAGGTTAAAAGATAAGTTCACCTAAAAATAAAAATTCATATATTATCTACCCACCCTCATGCCAATGGAAAGCCAGGTGAAGTTTTGGAGTCTGCAAAACATTTCTGGAGCTTCACAGCAAAACAACGTTGCAGCCTTCTCCTGAACAACTGAAGTCTCCACAAGCCGATCACAAACTGATTATAAAAGATATTGTTGACACTCTCGACAGTGGAGCTTGCACAGCCACTTCAGACAGGGTACGTGCTAACACTCGTAGCTGAGCAGCTACAGTGAAGATTTTGGCTTAAAAATAAATAAATAATGAATAATGTCGATGATAATCCTGGCAGAAGTGTATATAATAACCTGTTGATTCAAGTGAAAAGATCCCTGTACAGACACTCGAGTGTAAACAATGTCATGAGACTTGAAGAGTAAATGAGAGAGAGGAGGCAAACAAGCATACACCTCTGTCAGGATGTATTATGTGCTGTGAATCTCCTGTGTGTTATTCAGATTTAGAGACGGCGATAAACTCCACCTCGGGCACTGAGCTGCGATCGTCCGCAGTCTCTTATCTCACACTGAGAAATACCTTTTCTACACACATATACAAACACACACACAGAAGCTTTGGGCAGAAGGGATAACCCGCAAAGACGTTAGATTACGCAGATACAAACAAACACATTGATGCTTGGACTGGAGAAACTGAGAAATCAATAGGTCATCTTCTGCCTAGATAAAGGAGAGGAGTGTTACTGTCAGATCTTTGATCTGTTTTTTCTTTGTATGTTCTCTGTGTGAATCTCACCCTCCGCCCTACTACCAGCAGAATGTTAAATCCCCATCTGTTACCTGTGAGGAAGGGACACAAAGACAAAAAGAGAGCAAGGGAAATAAAAGAGAAACATAGCTTGAGGTACCAGATGGTATCTTATCAGTTTCTAGGTTCACCACAAAACATGAGGCCAGAAGACAAACTATTACCAGAACTGCAACTCTAACTGATATATGGATCCAGATTTATGCTTTACACAAGGAGGTAAAGGGTAACTCCACCAATATAACACATTAAAGTATGTGTACAGGTTTAGGGGAGCACTGCTGTGTATGTGAAAAAAGTAATGTAAAGCCTTTTATGACTCCTGAAGAAGCTGCCTGTAATCTGACAGATTGCACTGTGGGTATTGCAGGCTCATGTTTTGAATTAATCAATCAATAAAGCAGAACCAGAGATATCACCTTATTATTCCCAAATTGTTCTTCCTCTTAAAGAAATCTGGAGCCTACATTACCCATAATGCAAGTTAGCCACCGAGTGACATCACTGGAGGCAATTTATCAAATTGCATACAGCTTCCTCTAGAACCACAAAAGGCTTTACACTACTTTTCCACATATGCAATAGTAGGGTGGTAAGGAGGTTTTGTTTTTACCTGCATCCGTTTGTTGTAGGAGGATTACACAAAAACTAATGAACAGATTTGAACAAAACTTGGATGGAGGATGGGTGTTGGCCCAGAATAGAACCCATAAACCTTTGGTGCAGATCAGGATAAAGGGACAGATCCAGAATTTCTTCTTCACTTTCTTTAACACTGCGAGATCGGACGTTTTCAATACTTTCCTCAAGGAACAATGCATGGATCTTGATGAAGAAAATCCGGTGTAGTAAGGCTGCTGGTATCTATGAGTGAGTAGAAGGGGGATTAAATTATGGTTATAAGTGGATTTAAATACCAGTTAAACAGAGCTATCAAGTTTGATATCAGATTAGGCTTGATTGAATTAATGAGGACTGTTGGGCCTTGGCGGAGGTATGCACTCCACTGAATGCCATTGTAGTTGTATATTGAACGTAGTTGGACAAAAGGGAGTCAACTGTCTCCTCTGGTCTCAGGGTTGACTCCCTTTTGTCCAACTACGTTGCCCTGAGAACAGAAAAATGGGACTTCTGCCCTGAGACCAGAAGAGATTCACCTGCCCTCAGACAAAATTGTGGGAAACAATGGTCTCTGCCCTGGGACCAGATGAGACAAAACACTTCACTTCTGCCCTGAGACCAGGAGGGATTCACCTGCCCTCAGACAACTTCTGCCCTGAGACCAGAGGAGACAGTTGACTCCCTTTTGTCCAACTACGTTGCCCTGAGAACAGAAAACTACGACTTCTGCCCTGAGACCAGGAGGGATTCACCTGCCCTCAGACAAAATTGTGTGAAACAATGGTCTCTGCCCTGGGACCAAATGAGACTAAACAGCCATGAGGAAAATCCTACAAAACAACTTCTGCCCTGAGACCAGAGGAGACAGTTGACTCCTTTTTGTCCAACTATGTTGCCCTGAGAACAGAAAAATACAACTTCTGCCCTGAGACCAGGAGGGATTCACCTGCCCTCAGACAACTTCTGCCCTGAGACCAGAGGAGACAGTTGACTCCTTTTTGTCCAACTATGTTGCCCTGAGAACAGAAAAATACAACTTCTGCCCTGAGACCAGGAGGCATTCACCTGCCCTCAGACAACTTCTGCCCTGAGACCAGAGGAGACAGTTGACTCCCTTTTGTCCAACTATGATGCCCTGAGAACAGAAAAATACGACTTCTGCCCTGAGACCAGGAGAGATTCACCTGCCCTCAGACAAAATTGTGGGAAACAATGGTCTCTGCCCTGGGACCAGATGAGACAAAACACTTCACTTCTGCCCTGAGACCAGGAGGGATTCACCTGCCCTCAGACAACTTCTGCCCTGAGACCAGAGGAGACAGTTGACTCCCTTTTGTCCAACTATGTTGCCCTGAGAACAGAAAAATATGACTTCTGCCCTGAAACCAGGAGGGATTCACCTGCCCTCAGGCAAAATTGTGGGAAACAATGGTCTCTGCCCTGGGACCAAATGAGACTAAACAGCCATGAGGAAAATCCTACAAAACAACTTCTGCCCTGAGACCAGAGGAGACAGTTGACTCCCTTTTGTCCAACTATGTTGCCCTGAGAACAGAAAAATACAACTTCTGCCCTGAGACCAGGGGAGACAGTTGACTCCCTTTTGTCCAACTACGTTGCCCTAAGAACAGAAAACTACGACTTCTGCCCTGAGACCAGGAGAGATTCACCTGCCCTCAGACAAAATTGTGTGAAATAATGGTCTCTGCCCTGGTACCAGATGAGACTAAACAGCCATGAGGAAAATCCTGCAAAACAACTTCTGCCCTGAGACCAGAGGAGACAGTTGACTCCCTTTTGTCCAACTACGTTGCCTTGGGAACAGAAAAATACGACTTCTGCCCTGAGACCAGGAGGGATTCACCTGCCCAAGTGGTGGCCCCGCCTCTGCTACTCTCTCCTCTCTTGCAATTGGTTGTCAGATTGAACCAATCACAAACTTTCTGCCCTCAGGACAACTTTGAGTAAAGAAAATTCCCTGTTGGGGGGAAAATAAACAGAAAACATTCTCAAGAGCAGTTCCTGAAGGGGATACCCCTGAATGTTTTTAAGGACAGCCCAGGAAATGTTCTAGCTCTGTTTGTCGTGACAAAACCAGATGTTTGTTCCGAACCCCCCTGTCCCCCCCGTGATTTCCACCTATTGTGTAAGGTGTAATAAACTTTCCAAAATGTCACATAAGCCAAAGGAAAAGCCATTAATTCACCAAATGCATTAAGATTTACTCTTATAACTGGTGACATTTTCACTCTTGCTGCTAGCTTATAGCTCAGGGCAAGTCAGACTTGTCCACTTAATAAGTTGGGGCTAATATTTGAATTCTTCAGGGTGGCTTCAGGCAGACTAAGAATTGTATTTTTAGCAGCCCAAACCAAATGTCCAGGCTATAATCTGCTATATAATTTGTTTTGGGGAAATATGCCTTCGTAGTACCCAGGAGGAAGTGATAGTAAGAAGCCTGTCAGACTGTCAGTGTGTTTCTTACAGGAGAAGCTATCGATTAGCTGCAGGTTAGATATGAGAAACTAGTTTTTGGCTGGAAATTACCTTTTTTTTTCTTTTTCTGCTTCCTGTCTCTCTCGTTCCCCATGTCTTTCATGTCTGTTGTCTCAGATCGATGGAGACTCCTGGGGCCACAGGGCAGACAAAACCCAGTGCTCTGCGTGTTTTTCCACACACACACACACACACCGGCCTGCACATGGCAAATATGCACAATACACACACGTGCATTGCTTCATTGACTGCCTTCTTCCGGGGGAAGTGGCAGATACACAGTCATACAACAGATATATTGTGTACAAACATCTGCAAGAGACGCACTGGGACACCTTGCTTGCTAATACATCAACTCATTTCAGTCCATTCAGTTTCTCTTCTCTGCCGCTCTGTTCCTCTGACTGAAGCACAACTAGCAATTAAAAAAGACATTTTCACCCTATTTTAGTCTCTCTGGTCTTTTTGGAAGGGAACAGAAAAGCATTTTGTGGATTCATTAATCAGATGCAACATCATGAAAGGTGAAGCAACTGTTGGCTTGGTGTTACAGCAGAGATAGAAGGAACTCTGTTGCATGAATTAACTCAAAGGAAGAAATGATAAATATCAGGGGAAAAAAACTGATGTAATTTGGGGACAAGACACGACCTTGCAGTGCAAAACGAGGTCACGTGCTTGTGATAACTCAGTTCCGACTCAGGTAGTTCCAGACAAGACAGATGACATGTCGCCGGGGGTCTCTGATGACACCTTGACGTGACGGATGAGGACATGACAGCTATTGTCATGGGAACACAGAGGATCAACACTGTCACATACATCTTTCTGAGTGACAACATGGTCTGTTTCTCAAAATCTTCATTTAGTGGAATTTCCTCCGGCGTCTTCACTTCTTCCCTGCCTACTCTCTTGCTTCTAAGAGAATATTATCTTTAAAAAAACAACTAAAAACAATAATAAAAAAACTTTGTGGAAAGTAATGGATTAAAATATTCTCATCAACATGTTTTTTTTGTGCAGGAGAAGGAGAAGCAACATGTAGGTATTTTTTAGTTTTACACTTTCTTTTTTATTCCTATAGCACCCTTTAAACATTGTTGCAAAGTGCTTCACCAAGATAAACATGAAATACAATTTAATAAGCAACACAATTCGTTTAAATATAGCTAGTAAAATTTACAATGATTAAAGGGGAATAAAATACCCAAAGTACAATAAAATTAAATTAAAGGGGCACTATGTAGTTTTGGAGAAGAAATATTTGCAATATTAATGAGGCAATAAAATAAACTCAGAAATATTTTTTTTTTTCTGTAACTGAATAAACAAGCTGTTCTCAGAGGAAAATAAAATATATTTATACTACTTCTCCTCACTTCCTCTTTTGTAGCCATAATAATTACTACAGCCCTTCCTCCCAACAGGAAACTTAAATATGGGTCGCAGCTGTTGATCGTGGTTGATCTATATGGTCAACAATGAGTGTTTTTTATCGAGCGAGTGATGAAAATCTACTAGCCACTTGAATATTTTACCAGCATTTGTGCCCTGGTTGGTGGCTGCACATTAAAAGTATCTGTTGGACTTCACATCCTTCACTGTATCCAAGTATCCACTTTGCTTCGCTTTAACACCAGCAAAATATTATCACAATGTCTCTAAAATCTCTGCAAAGCAACCTTTTCAGACTACTTTAGTAATCAGGTGTAAACTTGTAGTATATGCCAAGATCTGTACTTATCACCACCATGGTTGCAAACGATAACACAGGAAAAGTCATTCAGTTGGAAACAAGTTATTTAATACACTCAACACTCCTGGCTTTGGAGATTTGGTAGTAGGTGCAAAAATATATATTTTCACCAAGTACTCTTTTAAGAACTGCTGCTTTAAAATAAAATCAGTATGAAATTAATTAGATTTGTTACAATGTAATGGAGAGAGCATTATTTGCATACGTCTCTGTGTGTGTCTGTGTGTGTGTGTGTGTGTGCGTGTGTGCCGGTGACGGGCAAGTCTCTGCAGCAGTTGAGACAAATGTTTAATTATACGGGTTCGAAGGCACTCCATTATAAGAGAGCAGACAGAATGGAGGGGAGGAGAAGGAGTAGAGAGCAGGAACATAATCCATCCTCCTGTGAGCTCTGTGTGGCTGTCAGACAATGTTGCAAGGACAAATTTAATTTAGTCTAGGGATTTAGCTCATTCGGTGGCTGACTTTGCTTTGTGAATGTCGGGTTTCCTTTGGCTGCGTCGAGCTGATGAAGAAGCAAAGTTAAAGGATCCAAACCCGTTCACCTTTGCGGCTCCAATTTGAACATCTAATTAACTTTAAAAACTGGAAAGAGACTTTCATGGCCTAATGAGTTCATATCAGCCCCGGCGACAATTTGGGGGATTGAACCATGCTTACACATTTTTACTGATGCAATTGATAACGCTGAAACTGTGAATTATTGCTTTTTTAGAGAGCAGAACACAAATACAATTTGGCAAATAGGCAGAGAGGATGAGAACAGGGAATACAAATGGGACAAAAGAGATTAGTCTTTAGTAAAATGAGTGCATCCACTGCAGGAGACTAATAGACCACATTAATGTCCTAAGAGATAAAATACCAAGCCGGTGAGTGCGTTGGCAGATAAAACTTTGAGCGTCTGGATGAAAGCTCGCAGGTCGAATCCATGACCCTGTGGGAAAAACTGCAAAATAAATCGCTGGGAAGGTCTGTGAAGACGATAACCCAAAAAACACCTCCTTTCCTCTAAAGATATCGCTTCTATGTGGAGAGATTTGCTGGCAAGGAGGGCATTGCTTCATAACATAACAAGACTGCCTGCCTCCCTCGGCCCACCAAAACCACAGAGCAGCCGGCCCCATTGCACTGAGCTGACAGGTGCAAAGGTCTGAGAGAGTTTAACCACTGCGCTGTTATCCCAGCCTGCTGTGGCTTGTCCCCATCTGGGCAGAAAAACAGATAAGAAAAGCTGAAGAAAGTTGTCAAAAAGTGAGAGGGTGAATATCCAACTGCATTGCACACTGGCCCCGTTGGCTTAGCTGCCAATCATTTCGGATGGTGTCATGTCGAAGTTAAAAAAAAGTGGGCAGAGGGAGGAGTGGGAGAGCCTCACCCTGTTTTTATCTGCCCATCAATCTCATTACAGCGTGATTGAGAAAAATGACAAAGACAAAGAGAGTGGCTGGTGGGAAAGGGAGGGCTAGCAATTAAATGTCAGAGTGGGTTAGAGAAAAGAAATGTGAGAAATGAAACTCTGTGTCTGTAAAGTTTGGTCCATCAGGCACAGAATGAGTGAAGAGAGAGTGGAGGGATGCTAAAACTAATTAGTGAGAATGCTGAGACTAAAGCCTGGATATTAAAGACAGCTGCCAGCAAGAAAGAAAAAAAAGAAAAGAAAGATTAGATGTGAGGAAGAAAAAGAGGAGCAGACTTTTGACTTAATGAGTTTAGTTCTGCTCATCGCGCTCATCTGTCTGAATATCAACATGCAGTTCGCCTTTTAAATCTGAAATTAATATCTTAAGAACTGACTGCGAGTTTCAAGAGAGAGAGACGTAACAAAAGACGCACAGATAAGAGTGACAGCAGTGAGCCAAACACTAGAAAGTAATGTAATGCTGTGTACACAGTCCAAGACCTGGAGATAGATCTTCTTTCACTTCACACTCACCCTCCCACTTCCTTAAGTCCCGCAGCCAAGCTCTGAGCAAACCAAACACATAATTATGGTTTCCACTGATCAAACATGGAGACGAATTAATTAGGCAGCAGTCAAGATGGTAAAAGACTTCTTTGATACAGCATCACTCTCTGTTCCCGCCATCATTCCGCCTTCTTCACTCATTTTTCGTTATTACTTTGCAGTTTTGGAAGTCATTTTTGTAAACTATGCTTGCACCAAGTGCCAAGTTGATTTGTTTTTAAGTTACGTGAGTAAGGTAACCTACAACTGAATTTATGTAATTTTGTACTTTTTTTTTTTAAACCCATCGTATGATCTTTTCCGAAACCTAACCAAGTTTTTGTGCTGCTGCTCAGCTGCTATGAGCCAGATGCAGAGTCAGACCTTCTGGAGGAATAAACACCCAGAGTCACCTCGGATTCTGCTCTGATACAGAGCCGACTACTGACGGGAGGAGAGATCAGAGATGACTTGTGGATTCATCTTCACTCCTGTTTATCAACCAGACTGCAGCAGTGATCTGCGGAGGGCTCTCCTTCCAATCTCCTTCAGTTTACATGTGTCAAAGTTTGCGGTTTTATCAGTCAGACTGAATTTTGTTTTCACTTCACTGTTTGAAAAAGTGAAAAGAAGATAAATGGTGATGTGAGTCTGGAGCCATTCTGGATCAATGTCCCTGAATATTAATATGTTCCTTGAAGATACAGAGACAGTTGTTGTGTGCAGTATGTTCCAATACAAACTGAAAAAACCACAGACATCTTTGCATATTTGTAGATGAAATAATGGGAAGAATGAGTGCTTTCTGTTTTCTAAATCCCACGTTGGAGAGTATTTTTTCTCCACAGGTTTATTCTTTCATTAGTTTTCCACACAAGAGTGATTTTTAGTTGCTCTTGTTCAGTGCTGCCTTCTGCATATTTATTTTCATTATCTCCCCATTTTCTCTCAGACTTGCCACAATGAGACTGACAAAAGACAGATACAGAAAGGCTTTTCTTTGCAGTTCACATCACTGGGACATCTTCCATCATAAGGCTGCACTCTAGTTTGTAAAGCCAAACACACAGATGGGTGGACTCAATGCTTATGGTAATCATCTTCTTATCTGTGTATGGTGCAAATAAAGGCAATCTGTAATTTGCTTAAAAACAATTTTACCTTATATTTATCTAAATATGATGTAATATAAGTAGAATTATGAAAGTTGGGGTTTCATCCCATCCACCCCCCAATATGGGATGTACAAAGTCTGCAACCAACACTCCCTCCATTCTTTGCCGGTCCCGTTAGATTACATTTCTCCTCCAGAATCTCTCCATCCATCTGCCGAAATCCTATTTTCATGACAAACAATAAGACACACACACTCACTCCATCACTGCTGCCTGAAGCTGCCAGAGAACAGTATGAGGGAAGGGATGGAGCGAAATTAAAAATGATGAGGTGGGAGGAAGCAGAGAAAAGATCCTGCTTCTGATATAGTGTTTAATTTGTCAGTCTGACATCATGTATGCTAGTTCAAATGATCTTATATCTTTCTATCCAACTAACTGGCTGGTAGACTAACAGCAGTCAAAACCACGCATTTCACTGTGGCTTTAATCTTAGAATTCTTTAACCACCTCCAGAATCAAGTCTCTCCTTTTGAAATGACAAATTTTCACCAACAAGGAATAAAAAAAATCATTCCCCCCTAAGTGAGCGGTCCAATAATACCTTTGAAAGTGAAATGAAGCAGGCAGCCATGTATGAACATGTTGACTACACCTGTGACTTTGAAGATCTGAACTGCTGCTATGGTAACAAAGTAGAGCAAAGCTTGCTTCAGGGAACAGACAATCCTGGGCATATTCCAAACTGTCAACAAACTCAACCGTAACTCAGTTATCCATGTACGAGGAACCGGGGACCCAGATGTGAACTCAGCATGTGCTGTCACAACACCACTGCCCTCGAACATCAAAGTAAGCTGCAGCGGATACTGTGGGAGCAGTCATTTGACAATCAGTGCTATCGCTCACGGCAACGATTCACCCGAGAATAAACCCCTCTCATCATAACTTTGATTGACCTCCTCTACACTGTATCAGCTGCTTCAGTCTCTCTGCAGCTCAAGGTGTGTAAAGCAGCAGCTGGGCTGCTTTTCTTAGCCTGTTAAACAGACAGCCTTCTACACAGCCACTGAAAACTGAGGCAACGCTAGGTGCCATGTATAAAAGACGTTAGTCTCTTAATGCAGAGGAAGCCACCAAAAAAACCCAGGGACCATAAGTCTTCAAATTCACAGTTCTGTTACTTCTACCGCACTCCGACTCAACTTCTCGTGATGTTTCGTCCGTCTGTGTGTCTGGTAAAGGCCAGCCCAAGGTACAAACAAACTAAGGACAGTCACCTGCGTTCATGTCCCATCTCAAACAGAGAAGTCAACATTGAGCTATTTTGGCTTGAAGTTAACTTATAAACATTTAACTCATCACAACAGCAGCGTAGCCAGACATATTAATTTAGAAGTGATATGTAGATCAACCCTAGCAGTTTAATTTTACTCTTTAAGATCTCATTAAAACATTATTTACAGTCTTTAACTGTTTCCCTCAGTTTTATACATTACATCGATAGCAGGGCACTGGTTGCATTTAGCGTTGCTTTGCAACATGTTATAGGTTTGAGAAATAAGGTGGTGGAGGTGAGATGCAACTTTATTTCTCCATTCAGTGCTCTACTAAATTCCCAATTACTGTTGCACTAATGTAAAACCTTGAGCTGTGGTGAGTGCAATGGTCTATTCACTAAACATCTGCACATTTGTACTACTGATGGACCCGTAACCTTCAAAGCGCCATCGTGTATGCTGTCGATTCCGGAGGACGGTTTTGGTTTTGGAGGGTGGAGGAGCATCCCAGATGTCGCTGTTCATTTTTCCCTTCTTGTGACTGTCTTGATCTCTTCCTCTTTCTTGATGCATGACCTCTTAAAAAACTTGTCCAGAGAGCTTTGTTTTGACACCTTTGCCGTAATGATCTGTCATGGACCACTAACTGAATAGCGTAAAGGCCTATTTTTTTTTCCAATTAATTGTATGATTTTCTAAAATCTGCTGCTAATTCATATTTCTTATGATTTTGTTGGGTGTGCCAGCTTTAGACTTAGATGGCATGGGCAAATCTGGGCACATCTGTACTGTAGCTACGCGGTTGGGTCATGTACGTTACGTTACTTTAACCCAAACAATTATCTTTTCCTAAACCTAACCAAGTAGTTTTGTTGCCTTAACCAAACCAAACCAAACCAACACCAAACCACTACTGTTTCACGTTCACAACGTGTTTATTATTGACACATGAAATGCTTAAAATATGTCTACATGACATAGAAAACCTCAAAAGTGGCATGCCATTTGTGCGCCATCCCATGAGATCAAGTTGCTTGACCACAACATTCACAACCAATCCATTAGTCAGTCTCGTGTGCTCTTCCCCTCAATCTGAACAGGAGATAAACAGTGAGTTCTTTCAGTTGAGGCAGCGACTTAACTCTGAACCACAGGAACTCAGATTTTGACATGATGTCGCTCATCCTAGCTGCTCTACAGCTTGCTGAAAAAAACACAAAATGCATTGTCTTGCATGTAGTCTAGGAGTTAGGTTACGGAGCTGTTGCTGTGTGAGCCCAAGGATCTAGTTGTTGCTTCTCCACCTTCCACACTAGCTCCTTCATTATTAGAGGTAACATTTCATGTTCAGACTGCCAGTTTTTATAGCAAGAGGTCAGCAGGACGAGGCCCTTAGATTTCCCTGCTGCTGGATGGGTAACAGATCCCTCAAGAATAAACTGATATGAGAACAGACCTGCACATATACAGTAGATATATAAGCTCGTACAAAGAAACACAATGAACACAACCAATTTCCCAGTGCGTGGGATGTGAGACAAAGCAAATACTTCAGAATGCACTCTAATAGCACTGCTCCCTTCTGAAATAAGCCTGAGGTAAGAAATTGTTTGGTGTGAAAGAAAAAAAAACAATCCAATCACAATGTCCCCCCAAGAGAAATAATGGGAACTTAAGTAGGTTATGTAAATCCTGCCTTTGAGAGGCTGAGGACAAGTGTGTGACACCACGCTGCACACACAGTCTCACCTTTCTCCCACTGATGCCTTCTTTTATCAGTTTCTAATTCAAATCCATTCTCTTCCTGTCACCTTTCAGATAACGCTGCTAATGTCGCTTAATAAAATTATGCAAAGGTACAGCTCTCTGTCCTGTTCTGAACATATTGAATTATCTGTCTGAGGGGAGAGAATGGGAGAAAACCCACGAGATGGATGACCTCTTCAAATCACTGGCACACCTCTCTCCTTCTCTCTCTGGGGGTTGATATGGTTTTAATGAAACCCTGCTCCTACAACACATTATGTCATGGTGGGGAATAAGTGAAAAGTGATGTGTGAAACGGTTTTATTTACTATTAGTGAAGGGTGAACAACAGGAAACAGGAAGAGGCGAAGAGAGCTAAATATAAAAAAACAAACTATAGTAGATATTGTGCTAGCATGTTATCCTTCCACACAGTTTTCTGTAGTCTTTCTCTGTGGCTTCAATTTTGTTTTGATAGATGCTTAAATGCTGCCTGAACAGATAATTGAAGGTAGAGCAAGCAAAATATGACAGTTGCCAAAGAGTTCAATCTGGAGTTGCTCCACTCAGCTGGAGGACGAACACAAGAGAGCAGATGAGGCGATGATTTAAGAGGGCCGAGGTGTAATGCACGACAGTATACTGAGTGGGCAGCAGTCTCTTTAGCGATGAGAGCGTTGTCATATTAATAGGAGCTTGTAAATGTGTGTGTGAAGATGAGCGGATGTATCTCCTGACAAATTCTTCTTACAGAACAACCTGCTGCCTCCTGATTCAGAGTCAGAGTCATCACATCAACTCCAGAAATGAACAGGTGGAGGTTCCACAGTCATACATCCTCTTTCACGTCTATATAACTTGTTGAAACTACATCAAGTATATCCCAGGCTGCATGTCATACGCCTCCTTTACAAGTATCCGACTCACCATCCAAGCTAAAATCATTGCCGGTAAAAAAAACAGTGATAGACAGTATGGTTTTCCCTTTTTTCCTTCCTGATCATCTTGGACCTTGTAAACCCAGCAGAGCAGAAGGGTGTTCAGCCCTCAAGTCTCGGATATATCTACTCAGGATATCCATGGCAGCCTGCTAATGAAACTGTGTCTGTGCGTCGCAGTTGAGAGCAGCGCAGAAGATGCAGCTGTGAAGCTCTCCCAGTGCAGCCGAACTCATCGTAAGAGACAGACCACCTAAGAGAGGGAGACAGGGAGAGAGTTAATGGTGGCTGAGAGGTTTAGTCTGGAGTTGTTGTTTTTTTAAGTAGCAGTGGAGGAGAGGAGATGCATGGGAGTGCTACATTACTCATCTTTGTGTCAACGTAAACGCATAGAAGTGAACAACTTAGCATGTTCCATATATGAAGAGTTGGAGGGGGGTGATTTTACTTGGTCTGAAACATTACTTTGATGCTTTGTACAGTGCATTGTAACAAAATGATCAATGTTATTCACTTCACTTGTCAGTGTTTCTAAAGGTCCAATTTGTAAGACAGCTGATAGTTGAGTCTCATTCCCAACTCTTTACATATGGACGCCTTGGGTTGGTAGGTCGTGCTGGCCATCAACGCAAAGCGAGTTGGAAATCCCAGCGCATCGGCATATGACAAGTTGTGAATGAGACTCAGCAATCGACTGTCTAACAAATTGGAGCTCTATTGTTGTGACTGATTGGTGTATATTTAGCTGAATGTGTAGATTCTCAGTTTCCACTTTACTTGGTAGTCCAGGTGAAAAGCTATAGATGTTAAGTGGCTGTTCAAGTGATAATCAACCTCATGTTTACATACAGTAGTACATGTATGTGAATTGTTGAATTCCAACTAATAAACTCCTTAAATGCCACAAATACTCCCTGTAGGCGGACCATCCAAATAAAGTGTTATACAATATTTGCTTCAGTACTTTTCTTACTATCACTGAAACTTTAAAATGAACGCTTAAATAATTATAAAATCCACTTAAAGATGTTGATTATTAGATGTCTTGAAACATACAGTATTCTGTGTGTGATACCACTACAGGGCCCTCCATCAATGTTGTGTTAATTACAGCTCAGTCAAATTAAATGAGATTAAACAATTGCATGGCTGAAAGACTCAGTGACTGATACTCTCGAGAAGATGGAGTTATAACACACGTCATTTGTTAGATAAATGTCAGGGGTAATGGGGGAATTGAATTAACTCAAACACTTTAATTAATTACTTAAGCACACCTACTGAACTGAGGAGAAGTGTGCGACGAAAACCTGTCCGTGGACCACATTTACACTTAAGATAAAGACAGCAGCAGTCAGATAAAGTGCATTATGCATAAAACATACTTTATAAAGGAAAGTTCTGTCTCCCACTCAAATTAGCACTAAGATGAAGAAGAGGAAGAGGAAAGAATGATGGATATAGTGACACTATGTAAGAAAAACAGGCAGTGTCCATTAGCTCCTTCATTTGCATGAGCCGTTGCTGCTCAGTGACATTTGAGGCTGTCCACGAGCATCAGCAACATTCAGAAATGAACACTTACTCCCACTTAATTGCATAATTGATTTTAATGTTGCAAAGAGGAATGGGAGAGAGAGCAGAGGTTGGGGTGTAGGGAGGTATCATTTCAGCCGTCATCCTCCCTCATTTCACTTTCTTCACTGAGTCTGTTATTCAGCTTCTTTGTCAGGACGGCTCAGGTCAGATTACACAAAGAGGGTCTGAGAGAGACAGGTTATTACTGCTGATTGCAGGTTTAGTAAATAATAGCTGGAACTGTAGGGCACAATGTGTGGGTGGCGGGCATTTTTTATTTCTAAAACACAGAAAGATTGTATGCATTCATTAATAAAGCATATATTCTCTGTTTTCCGATACTTGTTTGATGTTCTTTCCTCTTTTCTCAGACAGAAATGTGTTTTAGAACAACCTCAATTATTTTTTGTGAAGCCTAAACTTTCACAATAACATTACAGGAGACCTGTTATGCTTTTTTTTCTCTTCCTTTTCTTCGGTGTGTTATATAAGTTCTTGATCATGTTAAAGATCTTGAAAGTTAAAAAGGTCAAAGTCTGCACCATCAGAAACTCTTCTCTTCCACACACAACACTGCTCCTAAAACGCCTCATCAGTAGTTCCGCCTTTAATTATGTGACTTTGTGACATCACACTACGTCATCATGTCACACATTTGCATAATTTATGCCCAGTAGCTAGTTTGGCACGTAAGAATTGATTTAGCACAGCTGCTCTGTTGTTGTTAGCGGTGATGGGTCAGGCGTGTGTGAGCTGACCAATCAGAGCGGACTGGGTGTTCGTTGCAGCACTGGACAGTATGAGAAAACTGAGGTGTTTTAACATTAAAGCATGTAAACCTATTCTAGTAGTAACTATTTTTATGAACCTGAGATTAAGCATAATATGTATCCTTTTACAACTACACAACAGAAATGTGGAAAGCCTTCTGTCCTAACATTACATCCAGTATATACTGTATGTATATATATATATACAGCAGTGTAGTCATGTTTTTCCCACGTATGGACAGGACTGCAGAAGCTGAGAGTTCTGTGTTTGGTATGAGTTTCTGCTATTGACTGCATTGAGGCTGACATCATGTGCTTACCCTCTTTTGCGTAAATTTGACATTATTATTTGTGTCACTCGTGTCACATGTGGCAAAAGTTTATCATTAATGTTGCACTGTTTTGGTCACAGTAAAGATTGATCGACTGATACACCCTATTTCATTGTATAGAGTTTGCATGCAAGAAATATATCTGAATAAAACTTTTACTTTTAAATTCTTTGGCATTTTGGTAAAACTTCATCTTCAAATGAATAATGCGAAGTCTGCGAAGAGACAAAATGAAAAAATAGTCCAAAAGAAAGAAGAAGTATTAGAGGAATAATAAAAACTATGAAGTAGACATCATGTTTTCTGAAGTATAAAGAGCTTGATAAGGAGATTCATTTGAGAGAACCATCTGGCTGGTGTCCGACAGAGATCAAAGATATTTTGACTTTGAACCATTGTTCACTTGTTTCCACTATGACCTACACATGCGTCTTACCAGCGTAAAAGGGTTGAAGATGATTTCAAAGCTTGTTAATCAACAGTTAATCATGATAAGGGTGTAGATCAAAGCACAGTGTGTAGATGTGAATGTCCATAGAGGACTGATGAGATGGGTTTTAAGCGCAGCTGCTGCCTCTTTGTTATGAAAATGAAGACCGACCAGATTAGACACTGTCTACATGACATTAATGTTGAATCAGCCAGATGAGATATAACACGTCTCATGTTTCTGAGACTCAGAGTAAACACTTTGTAGATGTGTGTGTAAGCACAAATGAATGGGAGGAGCAGAATGGAAAGAGCGTAGAAATGTTCCAACATCACTTGAGTGAACAGCAATGAATAATAAACCAGTTCTAATGCAGCTCTTCCCTCCTGGTATCTCACACAGTATCTTTTTAGTCTTGCTCTCAGTGTGGCTGTTGTACATCGGTCCACCACTTCTGCCCTAAAATATCTTGACAATTATTGGAAAGAATGAGAAGAAACTTTGTAGAGACATTCATGGTCCCCAGAGGATAAAGTGCAGTGACTTTAGTGATCATCTTAATTTTCCTACGAGATATATTCTTATAATATTGGTGATCACTTAACTTTTAACTTAGCATCTTAATCAGGCCAAAACATTTTGTTGTCCAACATTGTTGCCAAAGACCAGCAAAACTAATGACATTCTTATCAGTCTCTGCTGTACTTTGTGTTTAGTGCTAATTAGCAGCAAGCTAGCATGGTAACATGCAAAACTAAGATATTGAAAATGTTAAAACATTATACTTGCTGACACCAGCTAGGTTAACATGGACAACATTTCTTTATTTCTACTGAAATCATTTCAAAGATTTTGGGTCAACTGTGTAAATGCAATGGGATTAATAGGGTCTGGTCTTTAATCGGAACAGCTGTGTGACATGCACAAAAGTGATTTTACGTCATGCATTCCTCTCCTTTATCGGACATTTTAACTGTTTTGGTGCATGTCAGCTCCCTGTCCTAAAGATGGGGCCAGCAGGCATGTCTATTCATTGCTGCATTTTCAAGGGAAATGTTGGGTCTCTGTAAATAAATTAAATAAAGAGTATGGTCTAGACCTGCTCCGGTTTGGAAAGTGTCATGAGATAACTTTGTTGTGAACTGGCGCTATACAAAATGAAAATTTAGTTGAACTTGAATTGAAAAAAAAAAAAAGATTTTTTGCAGATTCAGTTTTACGTCAATAAAATTGCTTTTTGTTATGTCTCCCTGCCTGCCTCAGTGTCTTGCATTTGGGTCCTTTTTTGATAACCATAACACTTTGTGTGGGTGTCATTTTTGCTTCCCTGTAACTCAGCTTCCCCCCATTAGAATCAAGTATGCTGCAGCCAGTTCTGTCCTCAACAATTGTACATCCTCCCATGGTGCTATATTTACTTTACTGGCTTTTCATCACCCGTTCTTTGATTTAAAAAATGTAACGCTTGGGTACAGGCCTGCCTGGGGAGCTGCACCCTCTGTCATGGTAAAGTCATTGCTTTCATGGTGTTGTTTGTAATGCACTGCACCTCTAGCAAACCCATAAAATGCTGAATATTTACGACCTTTAAATGATCAAGCATCTATGAGACCTTGACGCTTTTTCCTGAGTTGAACAAGAATGGGATCATCACTGATATCTAAGCCGGCTATTGTTGTTTGTGAAGCAGGGACAGTAATTGTCTGCACCAAATGGTTTTTCACCCGCCTTTAATTGTTTGCTATCAAAAGATGTTTTAAGAGAAAATTAAATAAGTGTTTGTGTTGCTTAAAAGTGAGATTTTAGACAAAAGATATGAGAGTGTGTCCTCTCACACACTTCAGGGAGTTGAAGAAAAGAGAACAAAACATTCAAAACAACTCTTTTTACTTTTTTTTTAAACATTCCCCTGGGTATGACTCTGTTTGGCCATTGAGGGGCACTGGAGTGTGGGATAACAGAGAGGAGGCAACAGAAAAGAGGACAAAGCCTGTAAGAGGATGACGGGAAAAGGACAAAATTAATGTGCAAGAAATATCGCTGCATATTATGGATGTAACTCAGAAAATGTGTTATATAACAAGCTGCTCAGAGAATAAGAGCAGACTTGGCTCCATTGTGGCACTGTGGACTGACTCACTGTCTGAAATGAGTCAGGACAGACTTCACACAAATAAACACACACACATAAGCTTTAACAAGCTTTACAAATCTCTGCATGCATTCCAGCTAAACAAAATCTAAGAACAGTGCTTTTCACTCAATCAAGTATTTCAGAGGCTCTATAAAACAAAGTAAAGTCTGACATTTAGCCAGAAGACCTTCCAGGGCCAGCAGCGACTTTCCACTAATTGGAAGCTGACGTAGCCATTTTACTAAAATAACAGAATCCTTGACTTCGTTGTTCACCTTCAAGCAGACCTGTTGTGTTTGCATCTGAGCAGGGAGATTTTCCTTCTGTTCTTCTTTATTAACAAAGGCATGTTTGATGTGGCCTTTGTCCTTCAGTATTCTTCAAATCCGCAGGTTCTTTTGCAGCGACACGCCTTCCCCAAGTACAAAAAAACATGCACTGACCTCTGAAACAACCCATTAGCTGCTGCATGACAACGACACTGAAATTTTCAATACAGCAGCGCTGGGAGCCGATTGGTGTGTATTTAAGAGCTGGCATATTAAATGACCATAATGCTCATATACACATTCAGAAGCGACCTGCTTACAAAATTATACTTTTTGAAATTAATAGTGCATTAATATTCCTGTGGATACAATCACATTGATTTCTGCTCATGTCTCTCAAGCATAAAATTAACTTGAATGTATATAAAAGCCTATTATTATTGGAAATTGATATTAGGGCTGCAACTGATTATCATTTTAATTGCTGATTAATCTGAAGATAATTTTCTCATTAATTGAATAGTCATTTGGTCTAAAAGAATAGAAAGAAATGTAAGTCGGTGTTACCCAAAGCCAAAGACTATGTCCTCAAATATTTTGTCCACAACCAAAAGATATACAGTTCACTGTCAGAGAGGAGTCAAGAATTTAGAATATTCACGTTTAAGATGCTGAAATCAGGGAATTTTGACTTTTTTTCCCCTTTAAAATTACGATTAATCGACTATCAAAATTGTTGTGGATTTATTTAAAAAGTTGACAAAGAATCGATTAATCACTCAGTTGTTGAATTCCTAATTGATATGGCATTAAAAAATAACAATACATGTAATTTCTGACTGATGGAGAAAAAAGCTGAATTTCTTGTTTGTTAACTTCTCTGAACTCTGCTAAGAAGAAGGAGGAAGACTCAATTTCTAAGAAAGGAAGTGTGAAGAGAGGCCAAAACAATTCTAAACAATGCAGTGAATTTTTTTGTGGGGAAATGCTAATAAGCTGCAGACGGACATATTGCCAGAGGGCAGTCGGACAGATGCCAAAGGCTCACCAGTTGAGTATAGTCTCTGAAATTTCCTGTTCGAGTCACAGTGAGACTCCAAGTGTCTACTGGTGTTAATGACGGCACGGCAGCGTGAATGTGAGGCCACTCTGCCTCCAGGCTATGGGATGCCGCTGCTGATTCTGACCAATTACAGTCAATAGAGCAGAAAAAACAAACATAGGGGCTCTCTGACACTGTTTAAAGAAGTTTCCATGTGGACTCACCTGTTTTGACTGCTGGAGGTCAAGGCAGCTAGTTTATATAGATCTAATTAAATCTATTATTTCCAGATATATGTTTTTTATAGATTAGATTTTTTGTGACCAAGTTACCCAGTCAGTTATCCAGAGGGATAGGGAACCCTGTTTAGTAGGTTAATGATCGTCCAAAATATGGCTTCATATTTATTTAAAATAATTGAAATCATTGGACCAAGACCAAGGCATGACAAGAACGAGACAAGACCAAGACCAAGGCATGACAAGAACGAGACAAGACCAAGACCAAGGCATGACACAACCAAGTCAGGACCAAAACTGAGGCAGGACAAGATCCACATTCGTATAAAAACACCTACAGAAGACAAATGAAAATTCCTCTTCATTCACCACTTTTATTGCCATGTGTTTGATAAGTGTACCATGAAAAATGTCTTGATAAAAAAATCAAAAAGCATTGCAGAGGGGGATTTTGAATGTGGGAATTGTACTTTGTTTTATGTGTGCAAGGAAATACAAACATAAGCATTTTAATTCAACGCTGCTTTCCCATGTTTTATCATCGACACAATATAGTTCTTTTGGGCAAGTATCAGGTTTTCTGGGTTTCTTGTCCTCCCATATAAACCATCATTATTTACAGCATGTATCAAACAACACAGTGATACCCCTGCAGTCATGGTTTTGACTGGTCTTGAAATAAATTCCAGAGTCCTCTTTGTCTGAGACAGCGACAAGACCTAGTAAATTGCGATCGATTCAAAAGAATCGAGACCTTCAAAAAGAGAATGAGGAGTACTGCGACGGACTCCTCTGAGCTATCTTGCTATCTTCAGCCCTTGAAATAAATGATTCTTTGTAACGGTGCCAATTAGATTCAAGCACAAGATGATCAATGCCCTGAGCATCCACATTCAGCAGGTATAAAGCCGGTATAAAGCCGGTTCATGTGCCTCTCCACCCATATAGGTAGCCAGTAACAGACCAAAGGAGACACACTAAGGTCACTTGTGGAGAAGAAGCACTCTCTCAGTCATCACTGGACATTAATGGATTGAAACTGATTTATGCCCTTTGTTACAAAGTAGATGAAAATCCAATTATTAGAAACCAGATGTGATACTTTACCTGTCCACCAGGAGAAGCAGGGATTCAGATTGCTGTACTGTGGCCATCTTAATTCAAGTTTGCCCACTGCTGCTGGACATTTTCATTAACCCAGTATATCTGAAATCAGCTGTTTTTGATGTAGGAGCGATTGTGCTTCCCACGCGGGGCATATTTTTAGCGAGGCACTTTTTATCTTCATATTATCAAGGTCATGAAATTATTATGCCAAAGCTTTTTGTAAAAAAAAAATGATACAGACTGTTGTTGTTGGGTTTTTTTTGCATTCCTACACATAAAATACAGGTTATTGTTCAAATTTAGAGAGCGAGCAAATGAGAAGGCTGAAAGAATCACGCCTCTAGTTACTGATTATACCTTTTATTTTGTGCCATGAAAGCACTAAGAGGTGCGTTATTTAAGCAAAATGCGTGAAAAATGAAAGCAAAACAGGTGGGAAATGAGTTATTTAAGAAATAACCGTGTATGTGTGCCTCTGACCGTAACTACTGTTAACAAGGCATGTCATTTATCCAGTTGAGTGAATGAAATAAGAGATGAATTTTCCTCACAAAGCCAGCACCACATGTCCAGAAATCCAGATGTTTTGTCCTTAGGATTTGTCCATCCTAAGGACAAAACACCCAGGCATAAACAGAGTAATGTAGTTTATGCTGTTCAATGCAGCCCGGACTGTACAGATTTGTACATTGGGGAGACAAAACAACCTATCCATAAATGAATGGCACAACACAGGAGGGCCAACTCTTACATCTGAAGGAGAAAAATCATTCCTTTGAGGACAACAATGTGAACATCTTGGCCAGAGAAGACTGATGGTTTGAAAGAGGAGTAAAGGAATCCATCTATGTCAAACTGGAACGTCCGTCTTTGAATAGAGGAGGTGGCCTAAGACATTACTTATCACCCACCTACAGTGCTGTACTGAGTTACTCCCCAGACTGCTTAACAACCATTCACACCTGGGCTCACCTAGCCTTAGCAACCCACATGAAGGCCGGTTGGTTTAACGACCCACACGTGTCCTTAATGACTCTGTAAGGACACTCCCACGCAGAGTTTGAAAGCCTGCCAACTCCGCTCCAGATAGTTAGAACTGAGGAAGCCTCTTGGATGAGAGATGAAACGTCTTCAAGAAACTGAAACACGCCCAGTTGCCTTCGACAGCACTTAGATTTACCATGACCTGGATGACTGAGTACCTTCATCAACATCTGTAATCGTATTTCTGTCGGGCTACATACAGTGTGATCTCAAACTTGCATATTTTTATTTGAAATCTGGGCCCCTGAGCACCACAAGAAATTCTGACTTTTGGCAGAAGAAACGTGAATCTGCTGTGTACTAGGGGCCGACACCCAGTGGTTTATTGCCTTCTGCGGTTGAATAAATGCCTTGTTGAATGGAATCTGTGGAATCTAGACAGGCCTTGTCCAGCAATAGTTGGAAAGTGGCTGGCAGCAGCATTTCTTGGAGGCTGGGACTGTAAGCTCCTGCTTCAGAGTTCAACACTAAGAAATACAATTTGTCGCACTTTCAAGTGTACTCGTCCAAAACAGCCACAAAATAGACACTGTATCAAATGCTGGTTTTAGGTGGCTGAAGTTTTATGTTATGGGTTGTTATGGATGGAAGAGACCCAGACTTACTTTGTACTGTTAAGATGCCAAGGGCACAGGCCAGTTGCCAGGATAAAATGTTAATGTTTCTGCAAACCACACATACGTCTATAATGTTTCATAGCCTAAAAAGTGTCATATCATTTTCACATTACGTGTTTATTACCTGACGTTCATATCAGGAGGTGGCGGGGATGGAGCTGGAGTTATAGGCAACAAGGCTGCCAAGCCTATGACCACGGTTTTAGCATTTGTAAGAATAAAACAACTGGATATTTCTGCTGAGGGACCTTGGCATTTCAACATTTGTAAGCGTGACATCACTGGATATTTTTAATGAGACCTCGTCAAAGACCTTTAACGAGGTCTCCAGTCTGTTTGTGGCAACCGAACCAGGTATTTTAAACCTAACCATGATGTTTTTCTGCCTAAACCAACCAGAGCAGAAGCACAGCGTTGTGACAAGAAAGATAGAAAACTGAACCTAAAGAAACATTTAGTTGCAACATAAAGAAATGTTATATTTAAATGATCTGTGGTGCAGAAATGTACTTTGTCAACATTTATTCTGGTGATTGGGTTGATATATTATATAATTATATTATATATCATTAGATAAAAAACATGGAAATTTAGTTGAACCTAGCTTGTTATTCATTGTGTGCACCTCACTTGTATCAATCTTTCCTTGACATCAATTACTCAAACAACATGGTCACTCCTCCAACATAACGCTTCTCTTAGAAGTGCATGTTCTCCATGAGGTTCATGGGGAGGTCACTCCGGAGGTGACTGGGAAAACGATTATGGGTGATACTTCCCGTGCTCATGGAACTAGTGTAAGTAACAAAGTATCACAATAACCAATGTACTTTCGAGGCTTTAAAAGCATAAGCTCAGTGGGCTAAGCAATGATAATAGTGATCTTCAAGAATGATACGCCTTACCATTCGCTCTAAGAATGAGGAGTAGCGTCCTGCTAACATGCAAAATACTGTTTCCAATTGAGTGACTCGACAAGGTGGAAGTCACACCCATAATACATGCATGGTATCCCGGGGGCTAAGAATAAGGTGGATAGTGAATAAATATCTGTTCATCTGTTGCTGCTGTAAAGAGTGACAATGCACAAAACATTTTCTTACCTTTGTTTCAGGAAAGTGATGATAAAGTTTGTATGCCAGACACTGGACTGCATCACTATGATGTTTGATTCAGCAGCTAAATGTGTGCTATGAGGTTAAATAAGTAGACTAAAGAGGCTAAAGAATTACAAATAGCAAATCTTTCTGTTACTGGAATGTAAATAATGATGCCTTTATTCAATCTATTACAGGGAAATGACACCAGCACGGTTGCCCCCTGCAGTTTACGGCTTTAGGAAAGACACTGCGTTATAATATAGTGAAGATAAAAGATGGTTTGAATATTGGATGAGTGACCTTTTCTCCCTCCTTCAACAACACCTCACACTTCCTCCACTGATGTTAGAGAGGTTCATTAGTTCTCTTTATGGACATCAACTCAGACTAATGTTTTTTAATACAGACTGACCTCTGAAATTGTAGTGTGTTGTAGCCAGGAGCAATTACTAAATGTAAGTTTTAGAGTTTCTGCCTTAGGCTGCAGAATTCAGGGGAATTCTGTAGGAATGTGATTCAGTATGAATCTATATGTCCACGTGTCTCTGCAGCCCAGCAAACATTCTAATACTGAAGGTCTGTGTGTTCAGACTGATGTTCGCACATTCAACACAAACTCACGCGAGTGGCCAGCAAGATAGTTCATTTGTTTGTTCCCCACCAGTGTGTGACGCACACACAGACACACAAACATACACACACTGCCTGCAGGTAATGCTAGAGGTGGCCAGCATTCATCTAATTTGTGTCTCATCTATCCGCTGAATCATAATAACCACGTAGAAGCAGACGCATGGCAGGGAAACAAATGGGGAGAACCACTGAACCATTTGGTCAAATTTAATGAGGAGGATGCAGAGGAGGGCAACTTTTGTTTTCTAACAATCTTTTTGTGTTCCTGCTCGTTCCACAGCAGCCGGAACTAAAATATATTAGTTTGATAAATATTCTCATTGTGGTCTTCACAAAAATCAGTCTGAAAAGTTTCAGCAAAATAGATTTCCTTCCTGCTGTTTTATTACTTCTCAGATGGGCTCAAGGTTACAGGCGTCAGCTGGGTCCACTAAGACATTTCAGTGAGTTTGAATGACCAATGAACAGGAAATACAGCCTCCACTAATCTCTGCCCACAGTGTATAAGCCTGTTAGCCTCTGAGAAGCTACATACCAGAACAGAGGCCATGTTAGCCTTCATGATTACATGCTCCTGTAAATACTCTTATGTTGTTCTGCGGAGGAAGATTTTTAATCTACGGCCCACAATGTTGCTAAGTCCCGAGCTACAGCTTTCATGTTAGCATGCACTAACAGACCATGATGTCAGGATTGAAGCTAACCCTGAAAATAGCCCCATGTTACTGAAGGGGCTAGCTTTGATCCTCCTGTGTGCATTAGCCATGGCTCTATCTCGTTCTGATGACAGCCTGTAGGCTTGCTTTTTTCTCCGCTCCTCTAATGACATCTCGCCATATTTCTGACACATGTGGAACGCTAATTACACTAAACATTACCGTATAGTAAAGCTAAAGCATCACTTCTACTGTAGTAGGAAGTCTGAGAGAGAAAGAAACAAGTTCTGTTTTTGTCAACCAGCCATTAAATACTGGATCATACACTAATGAAGAAAAAATATGTGCTTAGTAAATCAATATGTGAGTGAGCTTTGTCCAAATCTTTATGCCAGAGTGGTCACAGTGGGAGGATAGATTTAGAGACAAGATTTTGGAAGAAACTACAGGAAAAGAACAAATCAATACAATGAAAAGACAGAAAAGGGAAGGAAAACAGACTGACATCCCTCCGTGGGAAATGCTTTCTCTGTGTGTGTGTGTGAGCGAGATATGTAAGCGCAAGGACGATAAGTCAGACAAGGAGGGTTTAATCTGTTTATGACAGCATCTGGTTTCCCTTGATTCCTGGCAGGTTGAGCTTCTCTCTCAAGACAACACAGAAAAGCAGATTAAAGGCAGGTTAAGACTGTTGACACATTCACCTGACCTTTTAGCTTTTTATTGGCCTCTTTGGGTGGCTTCATTCAGCCAGTCAACGTGTACCAAGCTGCGAGCGAGGGCAAACCAGTTGTCTTTGTGACATCAGCGCCAACAATATACCAATAGGAAACACAGGATGAAAAAGTTGGGTTTTCTGTTTCCACTTTAAAATGAACAATCATGATATGACTTCAGAGCAAGCCTATGGTGCCATTGCACAAATACATTAGAGCTTTTGAGTTTTGGGCGGGTGTGGGAGTTTGCTCCACTTATTGCTTGCAGATGGGGTGATAGTCATTATCATCAAAACAGCTACTAAATGGACCTTGTAGTGAGATGTTTCTTCGTCTTCATTTCTCTGCCATCTATTGCTGTTGAGGTCAAGAATAAACTTTTGATCTCAACTTTTAAGACAACATGAATGACAAGTCCTTAAAGTGCTTGGAAAAGTGTGAATTTGAACATTCACATCTGCATTCACAATCCATCTGCTGATGAAGATCATGTAATATGATCAAAAGCTCCAGAACAGCTACTAAAAAGACCTTGTGGTGAATTACACTACATGTGATGTCATTTCCAGTGGAAGTCGGCAAAATAAAAGCAGGTATATAAAGCTCAAATGACCCACTGTTACTAAGACAACATAGCCAGCTAAATAAAATATATAAGGGGCATGAAACAGGGTGATCATTGATACACACACACTTCATGCTAAGACACCCCAACACATGGTGATGTGGAGGCAGGACTTGAGGGAGAAACATTGAGAGCTACGTTGAGTATTTCATGTCTGTCTGTTGGCTGTGACATTAACAGCCAAAGGTGATTTAACTTCCTAATTCATCCACCTCCTTTATTTATGAGCCAGCAAGGCTTTTTAGCACGCGCTGATGGATCTCTCCTGCTCTTTATTCTCCACCCCAGAGGAATTGGGTGGAAGCATAAAAACTGAGATGAAGGGAAAGCCAAGTTGAGAAAAGTGGGGAACGAAATAATGTTGCAGAGGTGTGACAGGGTCCTGGATTGTTGTTAAGTCACCCAGGACAATACATTTCATTTTAGAGAAGCCCTATATTTGTATCCTTGTTCCCGGCCGTCACTCTATTTCTGTCTTTCTCTCGCTGTGTCGATTCTCCAACAACCTTTTTCTCATCATGAAGTGTCTTCCTTATCTTAAAGTTATCCCCTCCTCAAGCTATCTGTCTTTCTACAAGGTCTTGGCCTTTATATATCCCTCCACACACACACGCACGCACACACACACACACACACACACACACACACACACACACACACACACAGTCTTGTCTTTTCCCCCCAGTGTCACTTAACTTCCTGACATTTGGCCTGAAGCCTGCTGTGATCTTCACTTCAGACACTTTGCTCGTCATATTGCCTGGAGAGCAGAAGTGCCATGATCTGACAGGCACCGAGGAACACACGTGCACACTCATGGAGGTGTGTGCACGCGATTATTCATCTGCTTCATCTAGACTGTGTGTGCTGTGGTTCCCTATCTTAAAAAAGCCAGTCTCATACCATTTACCATGATACCACATGCTCTGTATTTTGGTCTAATCATACATCAGATACCCCTGCCTGATAACTATTTGGTCTCACTGACAGATACATTCCTTGAGATGAAAAAGTGTATCCACTGTATGCTGCTGGGAGGAGGAGCTGTGTGGAGCTGGGTTTAGGCAACAAAAGCAATTTGTTCAAGGTTAGCAAAAGATTTTAGGGTTTTTTACAAATAAGAAAAGGAAACACAGGGCGCCCTGGTAGCTCACCCGTCAGAGCGTGCACCACGTGTATGGAGGCTGAGTCGTTGGCCCAGGATAAGTCTCAGCCTGTGGCCCTTTCCGATATGTCATCCCATCTCTCTCTCCTCCATCTCCTGTTAAAAACTCGAAGCTGTCCTGTATAGGCTAAAAACTGAAATAAAGAGGAAATATGGCTTATTTTTCTGCTAGAAGTCACGGTTTTTGTGGCTTTTTGCCTGTATTTAGATAGACAGGCGAGAGAGAGGGATTAACATGTAGGGCCAAAGGCAACGTTCCTACATTTTTTTCAAAATATAAAAAGAGCACCATCCCTAACCAACTGTTTTGAGTTCCGACCCATCCATAAAAAACACTTCCATCATTTCTTTAGTTGCTCTGAGTGGGCTTCATATCGCAACCCTGTCTGTCAGAAATCATGGCTATACAGCTAATTTGCGACAGCAAGTAGGTTTTTGAAGGAAATGTGATGTTGGCTGGATTACCTTTTTTTTTTTATCAACATAATAACAAAAGACATTGAACATATCAGTAAAACTGTCACTGACGTATCCACTCATAGTGACCTCAGCATTGTTAAACTTTTTATGGTTATGTTTACAGGCGCTGTGGGCGCTGACAGCACTTGGTTAAAGATCCTAATAGAGATTAAGTCCTTCAGGACTTGAAGCGCCAGACATGATTTAACTGAAACCACGATCAAAGCGCTTTTAGTTGCCTTAACCACAGACGGGTTTGTAGATATGAACCTTGGCCTCTGCTGTCAAACTCTTGATCCCCTTGTTACAACTCAGGTGTGGTACATGAATGTTTAATCCGCTCAGAGGAAAAAAAGTTGCGAAAGTTGTGAACATAATTGAGACGATGTTGACGTTTGACGCCACAACGTAATTGGAAAACAATTTAGCAATATTCAAAGGTACTTCCTAGGAGACAGATATGTGTACAGTTGTGAGAACTGTCTCTGTGTCCATGTTTATGTCCTATCTTGTATTGCGTGTTTGTAACCTGATGGAATATGAATATTAATATCTGGGGTGAAAATGCTGAGTTGAAGTTTACCAACATGCCACAGCGTCTACTGTCATCACTCACATTTCACATCAGCTGAAGTGGCACATGAGATCCTGTTTCTGTTTACAGGAGAGACTGCTGTGTAAACCCACCTCTTGTTTTCTCTAATAGATTCTTGATTGGTCAGACCTCTTGTTGATAATTGTTGTGTACTCCAGCTAAGAGAGCCGAGCCAACATCCTACACGTATAATTATAAAATGGATGCATGTGTGGGTGTTTTGGGTCGGTGTGTACTCACTCCTGCAACAGCTGCTTGCTATGGCAACAGCAAAAGGTCCTTAGTGTTAATTACAAGTACATAATGGCTCCTCTAACTTCTCTTGACCCCCTTTTACACCCTCACACACCTTTATAGGAATGATTGCTAGATTGCTGCTTTGCAACACCTCCATGATCACAGCGACTGTCATTTATCTCTCTCAAAACAACCAGCTTCACTGTGGCAAAAGACAAAGAGAAAGCAGTGAATGCTAGATTAAAAGTAGGTTGATTATTTAAAGTAATGCATTGTGGTCAGGATTATTGTAAATCAGTTTGAGTCTTACCTCGACTTAATGAGGTGCAAAAGTTACTGATCACGCTGAGCTATGGGCTGTGTTCTCCACCTGAGCGCGCGATCTATCTCACTAATGTATTTCTATTATTATCTTGTCAGGATTGTGTTGTTGCTTTTTATTCTCATTGACTCTGGAAGTGTGTGAGGGGATCAAGGCCAGGCAGTAAAGCCTTTAAAACTACAACACCTCTGTTGAAACGGGGACCTGTTCCTCCACACTCCACCGTGTGTTTTATTAAAGAATCCGTCTCTGTCTTGTTTGTGTAGTCGGTTTAATTACTTTTCTTCCCCCACCAGTGTTTTGTTAATGTGAATAGCGATGTTGGCACCATACAGTATCCTTTTCAGGCCGGGTAATTTATTAAACAGGCAGTACCTTAGTTACACGAGCTTATCTGTTTAGTTTGCTTTGTTTCGGAGAGAGGACACTGCATTACGCCTGTGGCCTTACTCATCTGTTGTTGTTTTTTAACTCATTATCATCCCTCTTCCTTTGTTCTATTTCATTTACTTTCTCCTTTTCTCCCTGGATTCCTCCTCTGTTTCCTTTCCTCCAATGTATTCCTCATTCTTAGCTCTCCTTCTCTTCCTCCTCATACTCCCGTTTTCTTCTCTGCTTACATGTTGTTGCACAGCTTTATATGATTCCTGAAATTACATGATGATAGTCCTGCATGAACAACAGGGGGGCATCACTGGTACACTGCACACACAATTAAAGCCAGTGGGAATCAACTGCGAGTAGTTTTCATACATTCATATTTTATTGAAGAGATTTAGATATTACTCTCACACTCTCTCCCTAATTGTTCTCTGGTGGCTTCAGTCTACTCTTCCAGCGGCTTTATTATCCTGCAGTAAATATTGACATTTTGTTCTCTTCTTCCTGCCAAAGCTGATGCTCAGAGTCAAGGTTCATTTGAATTCGGCTGATCAAATGCCTTTGCATTCATTTGTGAAATTAGTGAAAGAACTCGATTTGTTTTTCATTTTTTTTTCAAAATTACATTTAGCAGTGAGTGAGGGCAAGTCTTTGCTTTGTTTATACTCTGAGGAACGTTTTTTGGAACAAATTTTGGCTTTCTATATTCAAATGCAGCCACATAAACAGATTAGGATTGGGTTACCACAGCCTGTCCCCGAAGTGAGATTCGGTGACGTAATAATCTTCCTTCTTTTTTAGGTCCCTTGGTTGATGATGGCAGAGCAGTCTGTAAATGATAAATGTAACTTTTCATTACTTTAACAGATCAGATCAACAGTAGGAGAGCACCACGGGTCGGTAAATCTTACCAAAGCCAGTTGGTAGACGAGTGAAATATTGTCTCTGTCAGGAAAAGCCTTTGGTGCTGTTCTTGCCTCTTCTTTATATTAAAAAACACCCTCCAGTTCTAATATAAATGATGTTACAGCGGCATCTACAATCACCTCTTGAGGAGCTGCTGTTGATGACTTTAAACAAACGGTCTCGTCTCTGTAGCTGCCAGCTGTTCGTCATGGTTCACCCACTTTGATTTTGACACAAGCGCATATATTGAAGTCTGGCAAGATGGATTTGTGAGATTACATGATAACAAGGTAAACATCTTCTCTCCATCTTCTACAACTCATCTACATACTACAGCACCCTTTATTTCCAATCTTTTCAAATTATTTAATACTGCCCCTTCCTATACCCTCTACACCAGGTGCTGAGTGCCTGTTGAAATTTGATTTTGCTTCGTACAAGCTATCAAGGCCCCCCATACTTCTTGGCCAGTGTCCAGGCCTGAACACCTTGTTCTCTGCTTCCACTGGCAATTTAGTTTTGTACTCAGCCTCACCTCGTCACTCTCCTGGCTTTGCAGTAATAGAATGGTCCTCCCAGTCTGGTTCACACAGTTGAGTTATATTGTGTCATGTACAAAAAACACAAAACCAATACTGTGCATCGACAACTCTTATCTCACTTATATCCTCTCTTTTATATATTCCAATCTTCGTCCCCGGTCACATTACTGTCACAGCCTTTTTATTGTTTTTTTAAGATGTTGGTTATCCTTTGTACTGTTGCACTTATGGTAAGTGAAGCTCATCTAAATATAGAGCGTAAAAGGAGTAGCTCCCACTGAAAACAGAATAATTCATGGAGATGGAAATAGGTTGCGTGTGAGCTGGTGTGTGCGCATGTGGATGTCCCTGTGGAGGGAGATAAGGTGACAGGCAGCTCTGAGGTCAGTCTGGCCATATCTTGCAGACCGTCTTGCGTGCCCTGCGGGTGGTTTAACCAGACGTTTGCTGAACTTGCATTGGATCCTGCAGGGCTCCACATGTCTCCCGCCACTGCCCTCAGCTGACCCGGGATCTGCAAGCAAGGATTTACATAATATATGGCGGGATAAGGAGTGTTGCTTTTATGCCAGAGGCCGGTATCAGATTGGGTCTTAAAGGTTCTGGAGATAATATTGTCTCAGTCACCAGGGGCATGTCCTTTTAAACACTGATTGGAGATTGGGGCTCGGGGACTTGACCCGACAGCATATCAAGCAGATCCAAGTCTCAGTTAGAAGATTAAAGGTGAGAGTTTCGCTGCTGAATCCACACTTTGATATTCCAAATTAAAGTCTTACAGTCAAATTAAATCTGTGTTTAAATTTCAAATTAAATTAAACTACTATTTATGGATCCTCTTGCCCAAGTAGTGATGACAGAAACCTCTACATCAGGTTCAGTGAAAGGTGTTTGCTGATGAATACTCATCGCATACTCTTTCCTTTAATTTTCTGAGTATGAACTGATATCAAACTGTAAAATAACTTCCCTGGAGTTTCTTGGAAAGCATTACTGTATCTAATCTGGTACTAATTATAGTGGTGCTTGCCCAATTACTTATGTCAGATTATTTGCTGGGGTGACTAAGGGAATTTCTGTCAGGCACAGGCAGCAGATCAGCAATAATGTCAAATGTGTCTAATATTTTGCATTTAAGAGAACTCAGCTGGGGCAGGGCCTTTCTGTTTGGAGTTTTTATGTTCTCACCTTGTTTGCGTGGTGCTCCAGTTTCCCCCACCATCAAAAACATGTAAATATTCAAAGGCACTGGCTAAAATGTTCCTTCAAGATGGTTTAAATGAGAGCAGAAATTTCATGACGTATGGGGGGCGTTTGGTTAGGTTTAGGCAAGAAAACTACTTGATTCGGTTTATGGGAAAAAGTCAATTATGTTATGTATGTATTTAGAAATAAGAAACTGTGAAGTTTCAACATATCCAAATGATATGACATGTACAAACTGAACAGATAAAACCTACACATTTAACATATCCTTTGTTTGCTGAAATATATAATGTGATTGGGTTGTTCAGTTCAAGTAGCAAACCATATAGTTCTTTGCAGGAACCTTCAGAATAATTGTTTTTGTCCCATTAGATTATTTTCACCCAGCAGTTTTTTTGGTACTTTCCTTCCTTTCCATTCTGTTTTCTCAGAACTATTCTAATCTTCAGCAGAAAAGCAGGAGTGTCCTTGTTAACAGATAACCATTGTTAGTTTCAGCATTGTCTATACTTGGTTGACTTGTAATTTCATTCATGGCACTTGTAAACGTGTGCACGGCAGACTTTTGTATGCGGCTGTGTGTTTGTAATGTATTATCTGGTGAAGGGAGGATTACACATAGCATGCAGTGCCCCATTATCACAGGCAGTCCAGAGGAGCACGGGAGAGTCAAAGTGGCACGGAGACCAAACAAGACAGCACGACACTGAAATAAACTGTGTGCAAAGAGGGAGGGGTGACAGTGAGACAGATTTGGATTACATGATTACATGCACCATCAGTAAATGTTGAACCGCAATATCTGGATATAATGGCTAACTGAAATTGAGAAATGAGACCCACTCCTGATACATGGTGATACTGCATCTGTCCCAGCTTTCCAAGATGGTTTTTGGTTGTCATTTGTTGCCAATTAAAAAGAAAGGAGCTTAAAACAAAAGTTGTTTAAATAGTGTTTGGGCAAATTAAATGCTGCAGTGGCTCATTGGCTCAGGTTTCAATAGTGTCGAACCTGATTTTTATGCTTGACCACAACTCCAGGCATAATTAAAGAGCCTTTTTATCTAATGGAACTTTCATAACAGAGTCTAACATGGAAAAGTGACAAAGAAGTCGGAAAAACAATATCGAGCGCCTCAGGTCTGTACTGGGAGGTACCACATGCACTGTATTAAATGGAGCGAGAATCACAGCGAGAACAAATCTCATTTAATTTTAATATGCCGAGGGTTTGTAGCTCACTCTCTGGGTGTTCGCTACTCATTGTTTACTGCTCTGATCTCATTTGCTTGTTTGGTCGTATAAAAGAGTAACTGTACCGGTGACCTCAAGCTGAGTTCTCATCTCCCTGTTTCAAAAAGAGAAAATGTTTACACCGTGTTTTTTTTTTTTTTGTTAACGGTCTCACCTCGACAAAACACATAACACATCATCCAATCACAGTAATCAGTGATGTGGAACCTGTTGTGACAGGAAATAAATGAAAACTACCACACACACAGACACACACACACACACTGTCACAACTGTCAGAGGTGTTGTTTGTGACACATATGCCTGCTGTGTCAGTGAAAATTATCCCATCGCTGCTAAATATTGATGGATGTGGAAGAGAGATGACTTGGAATGGAACGAAATTCTCCTAATCAAACAAAATAATGTGTTTTTTTAACTGCCCTCCAGACCCACACATGCGGCTATGTATGTATGTATATATTTACTGTATGTGTGTATTTTCCTAAATATTGATCTTGGAACTGTGTTCTAGTACACTGAGAGTAAAATTCCTTTAATGTATTTTGGAAGAAGAATCAAACACACCATGGGAAGACCCAAATGCACAACTCACAGACAGTTCAGTTTTTCCAATTTGACAGTCTTTACTGAAGGCTCGTTCGGTACACAGAAAATCAATCAACACAGCAACCAAAAACACAAAGGGCTAGGCAGAGGCAAGGTGAGGTCTGAAAAACAGGGTCAAAAACACTAGGAGGCGAATACACTTGGAGGAATGCTGGAATGCTTGCTACAAAGGACGAAGACGAACTGGCAGAGAGAGAAGAGAGCACACAGACCAAATACACAGGAAGCAGAACTGAAAAGATAAAGGACGAGGCATACTTACATACTTATTTCATCAGTAAAGCTATCTTCAGCATTCTTGGAAAGAAGTGTGTCATACGGTCCTCGACACAAGGAAAAATAAATTGTTTTCTGATGTGACTGCCCTATCTAGATGGTTGATTTTTGGTAAGGCTTCGGCACAAATTTGACTTTTTTAGGGTTGTGCAGGATAAAATAGTAACTTCTTTGAGATCAGGGAATGATTGTGGTCAATGGTTTGAAGAAACCATCAATGACTCTCTCTCAAGCCTCCAGTACGTGCGGCGGGCTTTGAAGACCATTTGATTGAAGACCATTTGATGTAGAGGCCAAATGTAATTGGTTTGATAAACATCACGTGATGTACACTG
The DNA here is from genome assembly GCF_040436345.1 of Pagrus major. Taxonomy (NCBI): domain Eukaryota; kingdom Metazoa; phylum Chordata; class Actinopteri; order Spariformes; family Sparidae; genus Pagrus; species Pagrus major. The sequence continues at coordinate 25,318,565 of NC_133232.1, read as the reverse complement.
GCCCAAAAATACTTTTTCCCATAACCTCACGTTGTGAAAGAAGCGGCTGCAAATACCTACTACTTCCTTAACTGTTGAATCACTGGTGAACATAATCCAGGTATATAATATATTTTCTATCAAAATGTAACAATAAGTTTGAAGAAACAGAGCTGCACCTGACATCTAACTCTACATTCTAAATTAATAATAGCTGTGTATTGTCCTGATCTGTTCAGTCGTCTTTCATCATTTGTCCTACACAGATCAGTTTTGTTCTTCTTCATGGCAGGGTCTTACCAGTAGTGCAAGGAATGATGATCTTATTTTATTGAGCACATCCTACACTGCACACAAGGTAGTTTATAAGAATAGTTTATATAAATCATTGGGAGGAGCTGCTGAAGCATGAAAGGAGATACGCAGAGGAGAAAGATTAAATGTCCTACTGTGTTTGTAAGAATTCCCATCTTCGGGATGGCAGCCGATCCGACCTACAATCCCAAAGCTTCAGTATTTGACAAGGTGGGAATTCTTACAAATAGGATATTTACAGAAACTAGAATCACACTAAGTGGAGCGTATACCTCCGCCAAGGCCCAACAGTCCCCTTTTGTACTTACTCATAGGTACCAGCCATCTAAATACGCCTTTTGTCTTTTTCATCAAGAGCTATGCATTATTACCTGTTTACTCCTTTGATCCGTCCCTTTATTCATATAAAGGGACGGACGTTAATGGGGTCTGTTCTGGGCTAAGACCCATCCTGCATCCAAGTTTTGTGTAATCCTTCTTACAAACCAACTAACCAACCAACAAACCAAGAAAGAGACGTGGATGAAAAAATAACGTCCTTGGCGGAGGTAATAAAAGTGATTTACAAGCAGAGGATCTACTCAGTTTCCCTATTTTTCTTTTGTTAAAAATATTCATTCATAAAATAATTTGGGGTCTGAAAAGATGATTTCAAATGCTTTCTTTCTTTTCTGTGATGCGTTTTTTGTTTTACTTTAAAAGAAAGATCCAAACAATACTCTGTCTTCCTCTGTCTCTGTGGCTTCTAATTTCCTTTATTCATAGACGTTACATTTTTTTATATATATTTCTCATTATTATCCAGTTTCTGGCTGTCTTTGCCCTGAATTTCATAAAAACAGAGCCTGACTACTTTTCATACCCAAACAAAACAGACCACGAGGGAGTCAGTAAATTCTGTCCCCATTTCTGTTCTGTTCTGCTCTTCTATTCCACTCTTTGACTCTGTCTGTGTTCAGGAGAGCAAACACAGCAGTAAAAGTAGAAAGTCGCTGACAGAATGACGGACAGACAGCCACAGAAACATAAGTGAGGAGAAAGATACAGTGACCTGAACGTCAAGCTTGACTAAGCAGAAACTTTTTACAAAATGGACAAAGAGAAACAGACAAAACTCTCTCTTTTTCTCCGACTCACGCACACACACACGCACACACACACACACACACACACACACACAGAGAGAGAGAGAGAGAGAGAGAGAGAGAGAGAGAGAGATAGAGAGAGAGAGAGAGAGACCTCAGCTCTTGCACTTTAGAAACAAAACTGACCAAATGATCCCCGTAGGTGCTGTCTTCAGTCTCTTTCTTCTCATTGGACCTCCATCTCTCCCTCTGTAACTTCATTTCCTCTCTGCTTCTCATTTCACCCCCCTCTGACCAACTTAGACTTAATTAACCTTTATGAAAGTGGGAAGTGCAATGTTATCACGATATTATAGTCTGATTCCATGAGAGGTCTGAAGGAAATTTGAAAGTACATCATCATTTTAACAAGTGGGAGCCAATTACTTTAGAAACCTATTGGAATACATCAAGCTGTTGGGAGTTGTTCAACTTTGCAAGCTCCACAGAAATGGTGTCGACAAAAATCCTTCTGTCCATATTATGAATGTTATCTAACATTACCTGAAAAGGTCAAACTTTCTGATCTGATCTGACCTATCTTAACAGAGGTTCATCCTGACATTTATTTTTTAATAAATAAACTGGAAATTTAATCAACAACTGGACCGTTTAGGTAAATTCAGCAAAACAAAGTTTTGCTAACCACAAGAACATCTCGAGGCGGATGAAAAGCTATTATCTCATAAGTGAAATGAATTGAAATCAGTGAATTAATTCATTTAATGGCCCCGGAATAATTATAGACGTTAAGCAAGTTATTAAATAGGCCACTGAGGGATCATTTAACAAAAAGTCATAATAAAAAAAGTTAATGCCTTATAAAAAAGCTTTTATAATGTAAATCAGAACTGTAAAAGGTTACTTAACATTAAACTCAGCACTGCTGTGCACTACTGTATGTTGATGTGTCATTCATGCAAACAAGGACAAAAGCTTCCTCAACAGATGTTGTCTTAAATGCAAACACAGTGCTGCTTTTCTAAATCAAACAGTTAATTTAACACCACCATGGCATTTTAAATCAGGAGAGACTGCGTTCTCACTGAATAAATATTTTTATTTCAATGTGTTAACGGATGAGAAATATGAGTCTTGGGCCCCATCCTGAAGTCATGAAGTCCCAACAAAGTCAAAATCGTTGTTTTTTCTGTCCTCATTTATACGCAGTAACAAAACACTGTTTTGTAGGTATTTTTATTGGTATTTTATTGTTTGTAACTTTAAGGAAATCAATACAAATATTGGTGACTCATCTGCACTCGGGGGTTTATATGAATTATTTGTCCAATAAACACTTTTTTATTTTATGATGCTGCTGTGGATGTATAAACAGTATCTCTTTGTCTCTGCTCTTTATTATGTCTGAAGTGTCTTATAAGCCCATGCAGCCTTGCGGCCACTTTTTGGTGTACGACACTAAAGTAACAAAAAATTACAAATGACCTGATGTTTCAACAGTTTGCAACAGAAACGAGCTGTTAAATAACATTATGTCTGGCCAGCTACAGCCACAGCTCCACAGTAATGCCTTCTGACAATGTCCCCTTTATGAGAGAAACAGGTTTGGCAGGATCCTGCAGTGAATTTCAATATGCTTATCAAAGTCTAACAACAGTGGATTAATAACTTAACAGCACCTACTTTAAATAATTGCTAAGGACAGAGGGAGTAGACGGAGGAGATCGGTTGGTGGAAAGGAGGGAAAGGTCGTTGATAATGGCGTACGTGATGTACATCTGATCGGAGGAAGGTGTCAGGCTTTTTCTCTTGAATACAGAACCGAGGAAAGGAATTCATTTAACAGCTGATTCATGGATATGTATGCTATGTGATACACTAACAGACATACACACACACACACACACACACACACACACACACACACACACACACACACACACACACACACACACAGTGTAAGACGGTCACCCTTTCACATGATCACATGTCCCACTGCAAAATGACAGCTACACAGATACATGATCTGAAATAGAAGAGGCAGAGAGCAGGAGGGGAGCAAGGGTAAATCAGACTGACCCAAAACAAATGTTGCAGTAAAAGGATTGTTTTACACTAATGCAATAACAAAAAAAACCAAAAAAAAACAGGATAACACCAGGACACAGGCAAGCAAATGCAGGTAAAACACGAGGAGAAGGCAGAGAACAGGGAACAGACAATAAACACAGGACTGACGAAGACAGAAGGAAACACACATACTTAAAATAACAATTGAGGAGAGACTAATAGACAGGTGAAACTATAAGGGCAATAAAAAAAGGCAGGAATAAAAACACAAAGACAGGAAGTGGAAAGTAAAACATGACTCAAGAGGGAACAAGATGAAATTTCATATATATGAAAATATAAAATACCCTCAGTCAACCAGATGCCTATTAATTTGTCTCTAAATGAAGTTCATTATGTTGCTCCTGCTCATCCAATCATATGTTGCTCTGTTTTTTGTCACATGAATTTTGTTTTCATATTGGCAATAAGGCTTACCCCAATCCAATCTGATTTGTAAGCAATAACTCAATTCTCTTCTTATGTCTGAAGCCGGGAATCTTAACATTCACTACCAGAGAAACAGAAAAACATGCATATTTTTCACTTTTAGGTGCCGCATCCTCACGCTGCAGCTGTTTTTTTTTAACTTTTCGACATTTAAAAAGATGTTTTCAGCTCACGTCTGGTAGAAGTGTCTTATTAAATAGCTGAGTAATCGCATTAGCATTTCTTTAGGCTAAAAAGTAACATTTTCTGTGAGATGAGGTGGACAGATTTTCAATAGACTTAAAGTGTTGCAGGCAAGAGAGACCTGGATCTTAGCATTTACTTGTCAGCGAGTGGGATGGTGCCTCTGCAGAGGGAGCAGTAATGGAGAAACCGGCCTGCTGCAGACTTCTAAAATAATATACTCAAGCTGTAAAAATGTCTGTCTGTAATAATCCAAAACCTGAACAGGAAGTTCCTCTGCTGACCATCAAAGCACAGGACAGCATCCAGTAATAGTCCATTTAGTCCAGTAACAACCACATCGAGCCAAAAGGGTCGCCGTCAGCTGAGAGTCAGAGAGGTCCTGTTAATATTTAAATACTGTGCCTCAGTGATAAAACACGGAGCACAGACTCACATCTGTAATAATGAAAAGCGCACTGGAGCAGATCCATCGATACCAACATGCTGACTGACTCAAAAATCAAAATGTTACTGTGGGTTTGTACATGACAGGCTTACATCATGGAAAAGACTTTTTCCAAAACTTCAGCTTCACTTCGATTTAAATTTATCTCCTGCAGATTGATTACTGTGATTAATGCTGGGCTACTATGGCTGGATATTCCCATTAAATGATTGAACAGAATTGATTTGATTCAGTGCTGAGCCATTCGAAGTTAATCAGAAACAGAGAAAGAGAGACAGAAATTAATTAATTCACAGTCAGACTTTTCAATCCACCTGTCATTATCAATTTGAATGGATTGTTTTACACCTATCGTAATACTCAACTTTCCTGGAAGATCCGTTTTTAAATGGGCCTATTCAATAGTAGGGAAGGTGATTCTGGAGAAAGATAGTTGATTTGTTGAGTCTCATTCCCAGGCTGTCACATACAGACGCTTTGGGGTAGAATTTCAGGACGAATACCGTCCCAAAGCATCGGTATTTGACGACCTTGGAATGAGACTTGACAATCAACTATCTTTTTTTTCAGAATTGCCTTCCCTTCCTTTAAGTTTCTCCGAAATGTATCTTTCCCCTTTTCTAGGTGGGGGAATATACTGTTCACTTAAGTCTCCTTGATTAGGGAAGGAGAAAAATGGAGAACGCCCTAATTAGACAAGAAAACTAACAACATTGGTTGTTTCTGCAAATTATTTCAGTATTGATTCGTCAAGGAAAATCTGTTTCTTTGTATTGGCCAATGGGCGATGGTTGTACTGTAGCCAAGCTGCCTTTGTTGTCCATGTTCAATGGATAATATATTTCTTGAAAGAACTCACTCCGTTATGATTTAATAACCTTTCTATTTACTCTCTTAACTTAACGACACCAAAGATAATATTATAATAAATACGTCGCTGTCGCTTGCTTAGGAAAAGTCAGATATAGACAAAAATTCATATGGAAGTGCATCTTTTTTGAGTAAACACCTAAATTTGCTTAGGTTCTTTCTGAATTCACAGTAAAAAAAAAGTAAAAACACCAACTTTTGACAGTTTATTTAAAAAAAGGGGGTAAATCTGTTCATCCGACAGAGCAAATGTAAAATCGGGACTTTAAATGAGCCAAACAAAAACTGAGGGTTCTCCGAAGTCAAATGTTGTGTGGCACTTGATGCTGACTGCAGAAAAGGGTAGGAAAACGAAATAAATAGAGGACAGTCAGGTGCACGAAAAATTGTTCTAGATCTTTGAGGGTTAAGTATATTAAGGATAATGTAGTGAGCCAATCTGAAATTTATGAGCTAGAACAGGAGGGGATGTGAAAAAAGATGAGGTGACGGGAAGATTAGAAACAGAGTTAAGAGAAAAACAAGGAAATGGGAAATGTGTGTAAGTTGGACGGAGGATGATGCGAGCGAGAAAAAGGGAAACAGAAAATGAATACACGACAGAGAAGAAACACAGACCGAAAGATGTCAGCAGGAAGAGAATGGCAGTGGTGAGATGGGTGGAGGAAGAGCAGAGAGGACATTAATAAGAGATGGAGCTCATCTGGATTCTATTCAGTATTCATGTCTACAGCTTTGCGATTGACAGGCAGCGTCTCATTGATATGAACAGACAGGTAGCACTAAATATTAGATGTGGTGCTGAGGAGACGAGGCAACACACAAACTCATGACTTTGCATCTAGTTTGGTGAAACACACACACGCTCCTCTTGAGAATAATCTCAAATGTACACACAAAGGCTCACGTATAATCAACCCAGACAACCACACAAGCACATGCATAATTCAAACTATAGTCCATTAAAAGATTTACAGACGCACAGCTTTAAAAGGAGGATTAGATTTAAATTTCAATCTGATTTGAATCCAGCAAACAGAGACTAAATGGCAAAAATCAACATCTAACGTTGCTCATTATGTTTCCTGACAAAAACAAAAGTCACTAGTGCGTCAGTTGGTGGTTTTAGGAGAAACTTGTGCTGATAAAGAAGCTCCATTAGTGGTAATTGAATCCATATATTAGCACTGATGAGCGGGGAGGAGGCACTAATGAAGGGACATAAATGAAAATACAGGAGGAGAAAGTGGTAAATGGGAGGGAGGGGATTTGCAGCAAATGTAATATTTTGATTATATAACAGCCGTTCTCTCCGTTTCACATTTCTGAAGCTATCCCACGGTGTTGCTGCTGTGATGGGCCGAGCGTTAAGCCAATCAGACACAGACTCTGTTATCTGTCGGCTCCTGTAGGAAACAAGCGATGAGCTCAGGAGGGAGGAAAGATTAAATGTCCTTCCTTTACTCTGGCATGCACCCGTCACTTACCCTGCTCCGAGCCATCAAACCAATTTCACTTCTTCCATTATAACCTCTCTCTTATCCGGTGTGAAATGACTTGATTTGCACCTGCACCATTGCCCCTGTCATGTGTTACGCTAACAGATAGAAGTGTATGTTTGTAAGTGTGGAACCAAATTGAATTAATATGCAAATTCTCCTATAAGGTTTCTGAGACTTATTGGAAAAAAATGGAATGGAAAATAAAAGGTGCTTTTTCTGTGCGCTGTTGAGAAATTCAATTAAAGTACAAACAGTAATTAATGTACCTATACAGGGAAAATGGGCTACCCTGTGTGCACATTTGTGTGTGTGTCTGTGTATAAATGCATCTGTTTGCTTTAAAACCGAGGACCGCAACAAACAAATCAAGGATTCTGCTCTCTTTCATGTCCTGAGTAAACCCAGGGGGGGAGAGAGTCACACCGCACAGGAACAAGACTGAAGGCGAGACAACAACAACAAACAAAGAGTGTGAGCCATGTTTACCTCCATGAATGACGCAGAACCTCGGGCGAGCTACTAACAGGTTGCATCATCTGTCCATTGAAGTTTCATCAAAGCTGGACGAGTCATGTTTTTTGTTTGGACTCCTATAAAGCACCTGAAACTGTTCCTGGAATATAAGCTCGAATATTACACCTCACTAGTTTTCTGGACTTTATCTTCATTACCAAACGTATTAAATCAGGACAATTCAACTTCAGGTGCTCTATCAGTAGAAGTAGTTGCTTAAATGAGTCATTCTCCAGCTGGAATACATTGAAGATGCAGTTTGTTGTCGACCGCACATTGTTTCAACATTAACAAAGCAGGAGCACGAGCACAGCACCGGCATCATCACTGATCAAAGAGGGAGTATTTCAAAGACTAATTCCTGCTCAACACGTTCACATGCTCAGCTCTCAGACGCACAACATCTGTGTTCACATTTCAAGACCTCTTAGAGGAAGCAGGAAGTCTCACTATGGTGAAAAGTCAGGACTGAAGAAAGAAAAGAAGACAGAAACAAAAACAGGACAGACAGATGATTCAGCAGACTTTTCTAAAGGTTAGCTACAGTGCAACAATGAGACCTTTCATACTGGCAAAGATAACTTTCTGACATCTCAGCTTGTTATAGCCTGTTCAAGATACAATACTGTCAATTGTTGCAGTGCAGCCAACAAGTGGACAGCGTTGGGTGTAACGCAGCAGTGTAAAGTGATAATGTTATCGATGAAACAATTGTTTGATGTCAATTACGTTACATAAGTTCAACAACTATCTATATAATGGGCAGATAGAAAAACATCCTCAAACGTGCCTTTTCATCTAAACCTCCTCATATCCATGAAATTCAACACAGCGACGCTGTCAGTGCACCCGTGGAAAGGCTCTTCAGCCCTGGCAGCGCCGACTCTGAGGATTGAATGGGTGTCTGAGAAACAAGCAAGGCCAGACTCTTTTACATTGGTTTATATAATTATGTAGTTTTATTTTGAGGCTGTTACTGCATGAAGCATTTTTCTGTTGAGTGTGTTTGGGCTTACTCTATCATCTTTTCTATTAAAGCAACATTTCGTAACTTCTTTACCATATATACACATATAATATATACAGCTTCAAAAACATTTTAAAGGTACAGTCTTGTAATAAAGTGAATGCTGTCTCAGCCACTCCGCTCCCCCATCACTTGTTTCTGCACTATAACTTCACTAACTTCAGTGAGAGGGTAGGATCACAGTGTTGCATACATGTTTACTTTAACATACAAGTTTTCAACACATAACATTATTATGGTGTAAAGAGTTTTGTTTGTAGTTAGCACCTACATTACCTCTGACAAATTGTTACAGACCTACGACAATGGTGTTACACTCAGAAACTATTATGGGTGCCAAATCACACAAAATGCCAATTTCTACACAATATTGCTTTGACATTAGGCCTCTTAACTGGCAATTAGGTGACTATGCATGTTGGACGATGCTGTGGAGTAACACAAAAGTAATGTAACTGTAATGTAGCTAAAGTGTAACAAGTTACTTTCTACAGGGAATAAAGAAGCAAATTAATGCATTACCCTTTTTAAAAGTTACTAGTAATGTGCAATACATTATTTTTTGGAGTTACTACCCCCACACTGCAGGTGGTACAGCCACTGAAAACTGTAGAGCGAAAAAAACAAAAAAATAAAAACAAAACTGTGAGATATTTCTACAGAGTGGCTGCCAACACAGGAGAAACTACAGTGGCACTCAGTAGAGTACATATCTCCGCCAAGGCTTGAGTGACAAAAGAAAAAAAACATTTTGAAATCAGCTACATCCAGAGTTGGTTGATTTTTTTTGTCATCAAGAACAAAGTGAGAAAAAAAATCCTTTATCTGGATCCGGACCAAAAGTTAATGGGGTCTATCCTAGGCCGAGACACATCCTCCATCCAAGTTTCATGGAAATCCATTCAGTAGTTTTTGTCAAATCCTGCTGACAAACCAACCAACCAACAAACACAGGTGGAAACACAACCTCCTTGGTGGAGGTAAATAAGTTTTGAAAAGTTGACACCAGAAACACAAAGTGTACTTGAGATTATTATGATTTTGTTTATTATAAATGCTGGAAAATATGGCTCAAATCATGATGGCAAATAATCTGATATTTAATGCAACAACAACAAACTTTTTCTTTTTTTTCAAAAGTTCAAGATGTTTTTATAATGCAATTCCACTTGATTCACTTCATTGCCCAGTCCTATTTATAATCAGTACAGTATGTTTTTTTTTGTTCAGCTGCGCTGTTGTATATCAAAGGAGTGATGCTCCTGTCCCTAACAGCATATAACATCAAATCCCAAAGAATTTCATTTCTCTACATCCAGCTCTACAAGGTATCTAATGAGCCCTCTTGAGAATACGCCCTTCCCCAATTGGATTATCTTCAGTCTGACTGACAGAGGGAGTTGAGGACAGTGCCACCAGGCTGTTGAATGCTGTGTATGTGGAGTCACAGAAAGACATTTTACATCATCACAAGAATCTCAAAAGAAAAAGAGGAAAACCTCCCCTGGTTGCACAATGATTGTACAGTACAGCCTGACAGTCACTTTTCATCAGCAATTGTTGGTGACAGTGGAAGTAGAAATGTATTTTCCTTGTTCTGCTCAGGTCTGAATCACAATGTCAGCCTTTCAACCCAGCTCCAGAGAAGCCTTTTTTATTACACACATCATCAAAGTCAAAGTCCATCAGCTGCTGTTTGCAGAGCAGAGTGGAGTGGTTTGGTTGCAGTTATTTCACTGTTCCATCAGTGAAGTCTGCATGGTACTTCCTATTTTCCATGTAGCAGTTGGTTGCACTCAATAATGTAGTTTGAAGCAATTTATGTTTAAAACCACAGTGACTTAAACCACAAAACAACTTTTAACAAATCTTTCCACATTTAAATGTTGGGTAGTGTACATTTCTGCAAACCACGGATATGTTCAAACTTTACTTTTCTTTATCCTACAACTCTTCGGCTTGTTAAGTTCAATTTTCAATTTTACACTGTGAAGACACTGTGCTTGTGGTCTGGTTAGGTTTAGGCACAAAAACCACTCGGTTAGGGAAAGGTAAAGATTGTGCTTTGGCTTGAAACACCCGCTTAGGAAACTTCAAACATGGCTGGAAACTTGGGGGCCCTACAGTATATTTACAAGATAGAGCTAGACCTGTTTGTCAAAGGATTGAGATCTTTTTGCTGCCAGAAACACAAGTCTCGTTCAAGAAGTTTCGGTCTGAAATCTGGCAAGGTGAATTGTTACAGTTGTGACCTCATCTAGATTGTCAAAACCAGTTAAATATTGAGCCAAGACTTTGGAAATAAATTCTTGCTGGCAGTTCCTCGAGGTAAGCTCCAAACTCCACTCTGTCCACCGCCATGCTCCTGCGACAACTCACCTCTCACGAGATTTCCAAGGGAGACTTGTATTACTCATTACAAAAAGGATCTTACCAGACACTTTTATTGGACGTAATTTTGACTGAAGGAGTTGTCACAAAGGATTACATTGCAGCTGCCAGCCGAGGTGATCTACTGGACCGATTCCAAATATTTTGTTAAGTATGAATCATCTACACACCAAAACATGCAGGAATAAGGCTCGGGTTAAAAAATACTGGAATTTCCCTTTAAAAACATCCTGTAGTTTATCACTTATAAATGTTGAAACATAGTCTTGAACTCCAGTCACTGGCTTGGCACTCTGACACCATCCCCTCCACATATGAAAGTCCGGTCACATACATGTAATGTCAATGGGATCGTGAACTGACAACGTCAGGCAACTGGGCTGGAGGGTGACTGGAAGGATTCGAATGTCTGACACACACTTCTGCTGCTGTACCTCCAATGGTCCTCTCAGGTTGATTACATTTCAATGCTGTAAACGCTGATTTGTCTTGGATGAAGGTTCTGTGGAGTTATAGGAAGCTGATTTGAATGACAAAACACACTAACAGCAACCACTTAGAGGGACAGTCAGTGCGCTGGTCAATGACAAACCTGACACTTCCTGTTAAAGGCTGTCATGTAGGAAATCCACAGACTATGTAGAGTAAATGGCACTTTTATTTATTCATGTCTGACAAACTGCTACTGTCAACAGCTGTTGACTAGTAATCTGCTCCATTTTGCCTTTTTATGCTTTTTGTTAGTCTTTTGCATGCTGGATGTCCTTGCTCATTCCAAGCCAATTCTTCTTTTCTCTGTTCTAAAACAAATCATGGCTCCTGCTGCAGCACATTAATTATTCAGATGTTTATTTGATTGATAGTTCAAATGATCTATTAAAAGCCAGAACATACTAAAAATTGACATTTAGTTGTTGAGTGTAACCACAGTTTGAGTCTCCATTTCAGCATTTGTAAGCATGACACCACTGGATATTTTTAAGGAGACTTCGGGACATTTCCAGCCATGTTTGTGTCATCCAAAACAGGTATTTGAAGCCAAAATATGATGTTTTTCTCACCCTAACCAAGTGTTTTTTTCTGCCTAAACCTAACCAGACTATGAGTACACAGCATTGTGTCAAGAGAGAAATTGAAAATTGAACATAAAGAAACGTAAAGTTGCAACACAAACAAACAGAAAGTTTCATCTTATCCGTGGTTTTGCAGAAATGTACTTTGCCAAAATTTATGTAGTCTTGTGACACCTTAAGTAAGTAATTGCAGTGGTTTAAACAGATGCTCACAAAGGAAAAACTGACAAATTATACAAAGGCACAAGATGTTACTGATGCCGTATACAAACTAAATCTTCTGATCTCTGTGGCTGCAAATGAGTCTTCCTTTCTTTTCCTTTTGTTGAGATAAATGATGTTAAACAAGCACAGTGTATCTCTGTACCTCACATACAGGCACTTCTGTTCTAAGGTGACATAGAATAATTGATATTACAAGCATATACACAAGAAAGAAAAAAAACACAAAAGAAAAAAGATTCTTTCATTTGGATGAAATACACATTCACACCGCTTTCTTTTATATTCTGTCTGTCTTCAACCTGATCTCATCTATTATCGACCACGAATACACAGGAGATTTTATGTCGTGCAAAAACGTGCATGCATAATATGTGTTATTCTAATATATTTGTTTGTTTGTATTTGTCCACTGTGTCATCTGTACAGATTACTTGAAATAGGAAAACCCTCCAACAAGAGAGAGAGAGGAGGGGATAATACAATGCAAACACACAGAGACACTACTTACAAATATTAATGTCACCAAAACAAATTGAGGTCTCATTGCACTGTAATGATTATAAGAAGCTTTCCAGGCCGAAAATAAACAAAAAAAAATCGATGTTCCCTATAGTCATATCTATCCTACTCTGAATTAACAGGCAACAAGAGGCAACACCTCTGGTATTATATCTTGATCAATAATAAATAAACAAGACCAGTCACTTCGGTTCTTTAGATTAAGGAGGGGTGTGTGCAAAATGATGAATATGTATTGCCTTGGAGGGCTCGCTGCTGGAAAAATATCCACTTCCCTCTCACACTTATTGCCTTATCACGAAAAACTCATTTTGTCTTTATTGTGAATGATTCTCTTTTTGATGCAATGTACCTACTCTCTGTAAAGTAGACAACAGAGTTCTGGTTTGTATCACAGTTAAATCAACGGGTGGGCTTGTAAGCTTTCCTTGGCTTTAGTGTTGCTTCAGAGGCAAGAAGAGCGAATGCACAGATGTAAATGATAAAATTAGTAATGGACATTGTAGTTCATTTTACTCTCTTCACTTCTAATTATTATTATTTTATACTGGACAGATTTCATGGATTGTGATGAAATGCCATGAATTTAATCCAGACATTCACAATCATTGAGACATTCATGGTCACGTAAATTGGCATTTCTGCAGACTTGGGGTGTACCCACAATAACAAAATATCTTCATCTCTGAAACCTTCAACTGAAAATGTTTCTATTTGTGTTTTTTTTCCACTCCTGTTTTTTTGTTGTTTTTATTATAAGGCTATATATTGTGTATGTAATGTGAAATAAAAAGTAAAAAACCCTACAAGGTAAAGTGAAACATCACAAAGTGCTGCCCTTTACCTATTTATACCATTTTGGCTCCTTGCAGACTGCCACTTAAACACTTACTCAGTGATGTCAGCTACGTCTGTGGGGGCTATGGTTCTCCTCTGGCGCCACCAGTAGGTTCACATTTCTGGTTCAGAGTTTAATGTCTCGCTGATGAGAAGACTAGACAGCGCTCTCTTTGAGACAGGTGAGGTGCTGTTAAGCTCATCCCTCTCTCCTGTGTTGTCACTGTGGACAGAATGAGTCGAGCGCATCGGGAGCGGGCTGATAGAACGAATTAGAGATATGATGTTCGGTCAATAAGCAGAGTAATTAAAAACACAACCGTCATCAACACAGCAGTTATGATCACCATAATTATAGAGCTGAGACAACTGTTAATCATAATGCAGATAGCAGAGTAATGTCTGCCTATTTTTTACATTGTTTGTTTTTGCCATACCAAATGACTCATTTTAATGACATACTTACTGTATTTTACAGATAATGAATGATTAACTTTGAGTGAATGACATGTTTTAAAATGTCATTTTCTAAATTACTATTCAGTAAACACCAGCTCAGGTTTGGGTGCCTTTGGCAGAAAAAATGATAATGGCCACCTGCCACACATGACAACAGGAAGAGCAGAGAATGAATCCTTTAGTAATAGTGAGTCAATGTGCTTTACTTATCTTTAAAAATAAGAATATGACTCTAAATGAAGATGTAATCTGATTGGCTCACTCAGCTGGACTGATCCACTCGATCTGACGTGACTCAACTTCTGTCTCTTGACTGTTTAGATAATTGGTGGGTGTGGAAATGTCCCATCTTATTATAGTAGTATTAGTATACATTGAAGTAGAATTGAAAAGATTAGTCAGTTAATTCAATTGGTGGCATACAATGCATCATCAGTATTTATTTATTCAGCTAATTTCTCAGGGACAGAGGGGGTAGAGCAGCTCTATGTAACAATTTGTAGCAATCTACTTGTATTAATCACGTTTTTATTGGCCATATGTGAGCAGATTGTAACGTCCCTCTCAGTTGTCTATGTTTTTGCGACAAGTTGCTTCAGGCTGCTGGACTGGATGTGACTTCATGCACATTCCCGACGACTGGCTTCCAGCACAACACAGAAGTTCCACTGAGCCCCTTTAATAAACATTACTGTAAAAGTGCCAGAATTATCCAAGAAGCTAGTTTTCATGTGTAGTCGCTGGCCAGGTGTGAGCTGCAACCTAAAAAAGCAGGAGATAAAAAATGGAGATAAATGAATGATTATGACTGTTGCTATGGTGATAAGACACTGGAATAATCGTGACTTTGATACCCATTCACAGGCAAATTCGCAGCAGTCACTGTAGGCTACAGCATAAGAGAGGAAGAACCCAAAGAATGAAACATAAGAAAATAAAAGCTCCCCCCCCAAAAAAGCTACATAATCTCCGGGATGCTGTTGTTCAAATGTACATAATACAATACATGCTGCATCTCCTCTCTATGACAGTAGTTCTGTCCAGATTGCAGCATGCTGGAGGCAAACATAAACAGAGAGAGAGACAGAACTGAATGAGAAGAGATGATGACAAGAAATGAGGTTTGTGTCTGCGGAGGTCCAGGCTAATGAATAAAGTAATGACAAAAATCACGTGATGGAAACCATCACATGTCCCACTGGCTCTCCGATAAGTGTGGATGTGGTTTCTGACCAGGGACAGAAAAATCACCAGTGACATTCAGGCTGCAGGCCAAACAGCTAATAGGCTCTTCCCTGCTTATCAGTATACTGCACTGTCTGCCAGCCCAGAGGACACACACATGCACGCACAAGCACACACACACACACTAGCATGCATAGTCAGACACTCGAAAAAAATGAGTGACAGAGTTGAATTTCTAATACAGTATCGTGTGTGTTTCACAACACGGTGAGCTGATGCGCTATTTCAGTCACATTTTTTATTATTTCAAACATGTATTTTGTCAGTATGTGGTCGTTCTACAGGTCAGGTTGTCCAGGTCATTTAATTTCATTAAACCAAATACTGTGTCATTTGCCAACCACTCGAAATTACAACCCAATGTCCAGTAAAAATGTTAGCTTTGTAGGCTTCTGTATGAATATATCTGAAACTCTGGTTCAATTTTATGTTGTGACAGCGCTGTGCTTAAAGGGGAAATCTGGTATTTTTAAACCTGGACCCTTTGTTTACACGCGCATGTGTGTAAATGATTCATTCTTACTAAAAGTTTTGAAATCGGTCCAGTAGAACGTCTCAGCTGGCAGCTGCAACATGACTGATTTTGCTGCATTTACCACTGACAGGCTGAGGTTGTTATTCTGAGTGTCTCAACATTGAGTAAACAGAGATAGACCTTTTGCTAAATAATAAAATGCTTTTTGTAAGCAGAAACACAAGCCTCGTTCAAGGAGAAGTCTCGCTCTGAAACCTCATGAGTTGAGTCGTAACAGTTGTTCCCTTATCTAGATTGTAAAAATCAGTTAAATATTCAGACGTGCCTTGGAAATGAATTCTTGCCGGCAGTTCTTGAGGTAAATTCAAAACTCCTCTCTCTAAATCTGACTCATGTTTCCATTGTCATCCCACAACAACTCACCTCTAACTTGATTTCAGAGCAGACTTCTCCAAGATAAAACTCCCTGTGCAGACTTGGGATTTACAGCACAACAAAGTCGGAAATATTAATAATAAAACACACAACAGATAAACAACGAAACCATTCAACTACATAGCCCGCTCATACATGGTAGAAGCACAAAGATCAAGGAAAAATGAGGATATAAACACATGCATGACGCTCCAATTCTGAAGCCACGTAGGGGACGGAACAAAACCATGTCGCACGGGCGAGGTCGCACAGACGGGCCTGGTGGAATCAAGCAGTTAGAATAACAACCTAAACCTGTCAGGGGCAACACACACTTTAAGTAGACGTAACTTTGACAGTTGGAGTTGCCCCAAAGGATTACGTTGCAGCCATTGCAGCTGTGTTGCGACAGCCAGCTGAGGTGATCTACTGAACTGATTCCAAAACTTTTGGCAAGTATGATTCATTTACACACCAAAACATGTAAATATACAGTAGGGTCCAGGTTTAAATACTATAATAATAAAGGTTTGATACCAATTTAAGGTCTGGTGGGTATAAGGCACAAAAACACTTGGTCAGGGTTAGGAAAAGATCTTGTTCTGGCTCAAAACACCTGGTTAAACATGGCTGAAAAAAGGTGCTATGATGACCAATTGAAACAAGAAGCGAATGGTGGTCTCTCGCTTGGCAGCCATCTCACCCAGGTGTCACTCACACACATTATTTGAATACAATGATACATATTGTAGAAATGTTGATATGATATGTATGAAACAAAATTTAAAAATTACAAACCTGTGGTTTGTAGAGAGGCCAACATTTTATTCTGGAGACTGGCGCTTTGAAAACCTGAATTAATCATTAGACAAGTCACTTACTTGAAATGCCCCACCACACAGTGGGCTAAGACAGATTCATGCTTGTTTTTTTATAATTAATTCTCCCGTACGTTTCACTTTTCTGATGACCTTAACAGAGGCATTGAAAGACACATAAACACACCTGGGTGATACTCTTCTTGACTTAGCAGAAATATGCCTCTAACATTGTGCTTCACAGTCACACAAATAAATTCCATTATGCTTCCTGTCACAGTTTTAGTAAAGGAGTCAGTCAGTTGGAAAGCGAATAAGAAGTATGGGAATAGGCGAAGGAGGTGATAACATGAGAAACAACGGGACAAAGCAAAGAAAAAGGTAAAAAACAAACACGCCTTTAAGAAAATATGACCGTGAAACAGAAAGAGGTGAAAGAAAGGGCAGGGGAAGGAGGGAGGGAGGGGAAACAACAGACTCCACGAAAGTAATGACGCAAGAAAACGAAGAAGCGGGACAGACTACAAACATTCTCCGTCTTTTCTTTCCTTGTATTCCATCACTCTCTGTCAGTCGTTGTTTGAAGGCACACTTTCCCACAGCAGCAGAAGATTTGTACATTTGTACATTCATCTACATGACTATTTCAATTCTCTTAGGTCTGGCCAAAAGAGTATAGCTGACTTTGAGGTTGATGAGCAGAATGAGACTCAGTCAGATGAGAGAGATTATTTGTCATATATTGGCATTAAAACTGCATGAAGTGATGGCAACAGAAATCAATGTTTAATTGTGCATGTCATTATCAGTGGCTGGTGGACCAGCACGACATACCTTTTGTACCAAAGTCTCTATTTTCCTTCTTTTGTTTACTTGCAGTCAGTATTTTTTCACAGCTGCCCATCGGGACAAACACTTCTCCTCTACCGTATATTTATGAATATTTACGGTACAACTCTCTAATGAAGCCCCTGTTGTCTTTGTTTATTTCTCTTACTTATCTCTGACTTATCTGCCGTTCATCTCTTTCACTGTGTGTGGATTTATTGGCCCGCTTGAGATGGAGGATCTTTTAGTTGGAGTGTTTGGATTCATTTATACCACTAATTAATCATCCCATTTTAATGGATGATGGTTAAATAGAGACTTCACCGTCAAAGAGGTTCAAAAAAATGAACCTTTCCTCTCTCCTCTCACTTTTTCCATCTGTTTCAACTCACCTCAAGCAAGCAAGGAAATCTCAAACCCAAACTTAAATTATGGTTAAATATCAGACTTTATTGGAAAAAACGATCTCATGAAGACACAACGTCATCTCTCACCGATCTCACTCTTCCGGCTTCTTATTTGTACCTGTACATCTAATGTAATGTAGTGCGAGCAGGATGTAACACTCAGTAATATCAACATGTATCAACTTCTATGTGAGATGGAATGATAAGCCTGATACAATATGCAGTGATCATGAAAATGTTGTGTGGCAAAGATGAAATGGGAAGCTTTAGCTTCCGTAAATGAGCTGACATCAAAGTACCAGACAGCTGTATCTGATTCAGCTTCATAACCTCTAAAAAATAAACATTACAGTAGCTATAGCAAGTTTCCAAACACAGTCTTTAAGCATGCTGCTATAAAAACTGACATCGCCTGACATCAATAAACATATAACCCAACTGTGGAGGACAAACCTTCAGTGTGTGAAGCTTGCACATGTTTTCTTCTGTTCAGGTATTATACCTCTGGTGGGAAACATACAGAGTACTTTCTGAATTTGAGATATACTGAGTGAAGACAGTAACACCACCCAGCTGTCACACACAGTTCATGACACCAGTGTACTTGTTTGTTTGTTCGTGTGAGGAGACAGTTTTTTTGTACATCTTGACACACTGACACCTTCACTTGCCTCTTCGTAGCAAGGTTAAGATTAGTGTGTTTGCAAACACACTCACAAATGCTTGGTAAAAATGTAAGAGTATAGTTATGCGTTTGTTTTTATTTTTTGTTTAACTGATTTTAGGGTTTCTCTTACTGTTCATATTTCCCTTATTATTCTTCCATCATGTATTTTTTTGTTGTTTGTCTGACTTTCCCTTTTGCACCACTGCCATCAGATACAGCCCATTCTCACTCCAATACATCAAATAAAGCAGCCTGGTCAGTGGACCTTCGCTTCTCAGTTTGATGCTGTAGTTTCCCCTGTAGCATCCTTTCTTGAAGTGCCCCTCTTACGCAGTAGAGTAGGGGGGTGGTCTGGGTGGTTGGATGGGTCATACTGGACTTTCCTTCCTGAGCTGTGGTTTGCATCTTGTTTGTGACCAAGAATCAAGAGTGATTTGTTTTTATGGTTACGCAAGCAAGATACTGTACATAACTTGCATCACTTAATTTGCAAGACTAAATGTAGTTATTTTAACCCAAAGTTTGATCTTTTCCTAAACCCAGCCCAGAAGGTTTTGTTTTAAGTTTTAAGATTTAAGATTTAACGAAACTGCAACCTTTTGACAACATTAATACATGTCCAAAAGCCATAATATGTCATAATACGTGAACTGTTTGTCAGCAAGTTTTATTAAGAAAGTCTGCATATTACATATTATTGCTAACATGACTGTAGAGCCCATCACGTGCAAAACTGACACTAGGAGTACGTGGAGCATTAGAGTTTAGAGCTTAAGACGTGAGAAAGTATAAACGCAAGTGAGAACATGTTATGAACTGTATCGATTTGCTGAAAAAAAAGAGCAGATATCCACAGATGTCCATGGTTCCCAGAGGATGAATTCTAATCATTCTGACCTCTCTTGACCTTTCATCCAGCACTATTATCTGGTCAACATCAACATGCTAGCACTATCAGTGTTGCACTGATGTGAGCATTTAGCTCAAGCCTCACAGAGCCAATAGTCTTGTTCTCCTGTTAAATGTTTAATAGATGGGTGCACTTTTGACAAAACGCAATAATTAGTACAATCGATATTTTAAGCATCTATCGAAATGTAATTTCAAGGAAATGTGGAGTGTGACAAGTGTAGAAGTGGTGTTGAAAGGTTTGGCAAAAGGCACAAGTTGTTTTTCAACGGAAACAACATGGCAGAATCTGTCTCTTAATTAATGGCATGTTGGAGGTTTGATGTTTGCAGCGACAGCAGTAGAAATCGCCTGCAGCTCCTCATCTAATCAGCTCTATGTGGTTGCTTCTTTTTTTTCTTTTTTTTTTAAACATTTCTCCCTTAAAAAGAAACAAAAAACAGATCATCTGAAAAATACTTAATGATGTCCAAAACAACAGACAAAGTGAGCAGCCACCAATGTCACTGATCAAGGAGCAGGTAGCTGTAGCTCTCAGGTCAGAGGAAAGCTTTAATTGTTTGGTCAGGAAATTATCCAGCCATCAAATCAAACAAAAAGCCAATGAAAACGGGGAGAGGACGCTGACAAAAACGTCCTGACTGCACTGATAACCTGAGGTAAGAATGACAAGGTGGTGGATTTCAGGTAAACCCATAAAATGAAGTGAAACATATCCCAATAAGGCCGACTGACAGCTCTGACACTCGCGTAGCACACTAAAACTACAGGTCAAACAACGAGGTGATAGTTTAGATACTGATTGGCCCTGAGGGACACGGATCCTTCATTTGGGGGGTGACATTTTGACTCATGCTGTTTTTGTGGTGTGTCCTTGTGGCAGTTCTCATAATTATGCCCTGCAAATCTGTAGCTGCAAATCAAAATTACATTTTGATTTTAATTAGAGGCTCATTTGAGTCACTGGGGGAGGAGGTTGTGATGATAGATTCAGAGCTCCAATCAAAGGTCTTGATTTCTCTGTTGGACTCTCGCTGATGAAAAGATTCACAATTCAGGCACAACCAGGAGATGACTGGCCACGGTGCTGGTGTGCATGTTTATGTGTGTGCATGTTTGTGTGTGTGTGTGTGCACGGATGTTTTGAAGCTTGAATCACAGCTGTCTTTATAGTGTTGATTCAAGCAACCCCTCTGCCACAAACAAAGCAGTGCATGCTGCACCAAGAGCACACACGTGCATTTTGCTCACACAGGACACCGGCTATGAATGTGTTATCTTCTGTTTGCTGTTGCTGCTTCCCACACCAAAGGGAGCCAGAGCAATTTACCTCCGACACACATACAGCTTGCATAGTCAGCAGCCCACACATGCACGCACAAAAAATACAGCATTGTTTACAGTGTGAATTCTCTGGCACACTGACAGAGGTGAAGGAGACATCGGGCCAGAAAACCATATCTGATACCTCATTAGCTTTCATTAGACAAAAGCTAATGTTAGCGTCAAGCCACTTCCTAGCTAGCATTAGCATTTGATAGTGTTATACGATACCACAACACAATCAACACACATCTCGGTCGCATTTATTTAAACCTGGAGGTGAAACACACTGGATGTAATGAAACAGTAATGTTAGCTAGGAAGTTGGTGAATGCTAACGTTAGCTAATGGGTTATCAAAAATGTGTTTTTTACTTTGAAATATGGCCTGATGTCCCTCCAGTTTTTCATTATCCATCATCTTCTGAGTTGCTGATCAGTCGGAAAGAGTTGAAATTATATGTTGTCAGATTATCTATGTTTGAGCGATTTGCAACCTGGAACACTGCAGCATAACATAATCCCACCATTTGAGCTTCCGACCCTGAGCGTGACGTCAGAGGAAAATGGCTGCCGTGTAAATATGGTCTATGCTGTCTGGTTGTCAAACTGACAAACAATAAAGCAGCTGTAATGAAAGGAGAGAAACGTCTTCTTCAGTCACAGCAGGCAAAAAACAGCATGGAGCTGTCCATGGTGCTGAAATGTACTGACTTGTATTCCAGTGAGATACAGAGGTACAATAACTGAACTCTACAATATAATCACTAACTTATTAAGAAGTTAACACTTATATGTATATATATATATATAAAACAACGCTCGGCAGTGAACTGCATCACAGCCCTCCTCATTAAAACTTCCAGACAGACTTGGAAGTTACACTTTCACCTACAACACTGCAGCAGGAAGTAACACAGCTTAGGATAATTGAGAACTACAATGCTCAGATTGGATATATCTTTCCACCCAACTCCAATTCTCAAACCCTTAACTTTTCTGTCACTCTCACCCCTTCTTTTCTTCACCTACTGTTTATTTCTGACTACAGACTCTCGATCCAAATTACCGAAGCAGACACGGCAACCTCCTCTCTCACATACAAACATACACATGCACTCAGTGAAATAATAACAGGAAACTTGATCACCTGCCCTCATGGGATAAAAGCAGATAATAAAGCAATTTAATCTGACATGATTCTAGAGAGCAAACACATCAGAGACGGAGAAAAACCGGAGGTCAATGTGAAAAGACAGATGAAAATTAAATGAAAGTCACTGTTGGTGATGAGCAGAGGTTAGAAGATTCAAGAGAAGAGGAGAATGGAGTAAAGAGGGGAGAGTTTAAGCTTTCAAACAGACAAACACAACAAGGACAGTTGATTATGTATTATACAACAGACAAGGTTAAAGGGGCTATTTTAAAATGTGATCTGAGAAACATTAACAATGACCTTGTTGAGTCAGATGTCAATGTGCGTCCTCCTCTCCAACGAAAAGGCAAAAATGTACTTTTGTATATTTGCTGTTAAAATCCCATTTACAGTCTGGACACTGATTCCAACCCACTGCAAATGACTACCTTTAAAGCAGCACAGCGAGATGAATCAGCCGTCGGCATTTCAGCAATTGGGAATAGAGAAAAAATTGGAAAAGTGAAGAGAACCATACATTTGCATAATTTATTTTTTAATGGAAGCTGTTAATGGAACAACACAAGTAGGCTAAGACAGGCATAATGAATAGCATTTTCCAAAACATATCATATTATCATGATTAGAGTTATGAATAATTACAACAATATTCAGCAAAACCTGTTTTTTTCTATATGCAGAAGTATGATTTCAGTCTCACTCGTTTTTGCCCCCTCACTTCAGTGTGATTCATTCACTAAAATAACCTCGAAACATTTCAAGATTCAAAAATCAACTTTCTCACAAAGTGGACCTTTGAATTAAAGTTGATTAAATTGTTATCTGGACCGTATGGCGTGAAAATCTCTTCTTCTGGGTTGTGACGCCCTGTGGTCCCACACCCTCTCTCTCTTCTCTCCCTTCCTGTACATAGGCAAGCGCGCGTACAAGAAATGCATGCAGCAAGCATAAAGAGGCAGAATATGTGAGCCGGGCTGCTGTATATGACTATATATGCAACACTTCATCAGCAATTAATGGAGCATGAAACGAGAGAGTGAAGAGCCGGGAGATTGAACACTAAAGATAGTAGAGAGAGAGAAGGGAAGAGATAGAGGGGTGGTAGAGAAAATGCAAGAAGAGCTGGAATGAAGGAGTAAGAGATAAAGGATGTAAACGTTACACCGAACTTTGACTTATGGCAAAATGGTACTCGCTTTAAGGGGTTTTTCATTTGATTGGTTGACTGCATGGTGGGAGGAGCTGGATGTGCTTCATGAGCAGCAAGGAAAAACACTGAAGTCACTGTGTGTGTCCAATAGCCATGCAGATGACACAGGCAACAACATTAATGACTGAGTTTTGACAAAAAAATAGGACATGCCCTGCTGATTCCATAAAGCAGGTAATAATCTTGTTTATTTTCTTTCCCCGTGGTCCCTGTTATATTATTAGTGACAGCCCCTTAAATACTTACAGATTAATCTTTCCTCTTCTCGTCATCCCCTCTCTGACTGTTCACCTTCCCAGTGATGCCGATGGGAATTAGATTATCTCTGCTGCAGACCTCTTCTACCTGCTGTTCAGCATCAACTGATCTAATTTGATCCTTTATGTTACAGCCTGAGCTGTACGTCATACGTCTGTGTTAGTTAGCGCAAGAATTGATAGCTATATGATTCTAATTGAAAAAGATGTGCACAAGGTGAATTAGTGTACATTAAATTGCATATCTCTGCTGTGCATCTTCTTGAGGCAGTAATTAATAAACTGCTTTACACCTGTCATGCTGTGTTACTCTCAGTGTAACCCTGTTGCAAAGCGCAGACGGACTGGGCTGCCACCAATATAAAATAAATACATGCTGTTAAGTCCTTAAGCTTTTAAGTGTGAAACCACTTGAGGAAAAGGTTTCTCTTCAAGATGTGTCAAAATCTGCTTTTGGATATAATCACTGGAAACGCAGGACTGGGTGTAGAAATATGCAAAATCCACACGGGGCTTCACACACACACACGCGCACACACAAGAGAAAGACGTTATAGCAAATGGCAGCCCCTGAGAGACTGTCAGAGCTTGGCAAAGAAATGACTGCTGATAAAAGATGACAATATCTAATCCTCGTCGGGGGACTCAGCTGAGACAGGCGCTCTGTCTCTTTCATACATACAGAGAGCAGACAGATCTTTGAGGCTGGTGGGTGCCACACAAGCAGGCAACTAGGCATACGATGCCTCGAAAGAGAACATTATAACACAAAGATAGATGTGTAGATGCAGAAGTATTCCTCACAAGTGTTCCTTGACAGCACTTAGGCAGTAAACAGCAGAACTCCTTGTCAGCACTGCAGAGAAAAGGAGGGAAACAAGCGTAAGTAGGAGAGGAGGAAGAAGAGGAGGGGGACAGGCGACAAGTAAAAAGTCTTTGAGGTAAAACAAACAATGAGCGTAGAGACACAACAACTTTTCCACCTCTTTACGATCAAACTAGGGGGTGTTTGATTGGCAACGGCGGGCATTTCTGCCATTGTTTCCATGCAGAGATTCTGACAAGAGACACTGAAGAGGTGGAGAGTGGGGACGAGGGGAAACCAAAAGCTCCACAGGGATACGTCATATTTCTTGGTAAATCTTACATACACACACAATATCCATTCATCTATCAATCAGTCGATTCCTCTGGTTATACATGTCCAAGCTGCTGTGGTATCAGACGAAGAAAGGTAGCCCAGTTGTCCTTCTCCACAGCCACATCATCCAGCTCTTCATGGGGAGTCCTTACGCATCCTTTGAGAGTCAGGGAAGTGGTGTGAGTAGAAGGTTGCCAGTTAGATCCCAGTTGGATAAATGTGGGTGGGAACAGTGAGAACCACTGTTAGCAGTTAACATTTTTGCAGACCTCTGAACAATTTCCTGCATATTTGTGGTGACAGAAACTGGATATTTTGGACGGGAAGTGGGACCAGAAACCTCCTTTGCTAACATTTATTCAGGCAATTGGGTTGGTGAAAAATAAAGAGCTTGTCCCCATCGTTACTACTGGGGTGCCCTCACAGAAGGTCCTTTTAAATGCACAATCAAAACAAAGCTATAGATGTTTCCCAGCTGGAGTTGGGTGCAGAGCCAGACCTTCTGGAGGAAGAAGCAACCAGAGTCACATCAGATACAGTAAGAGGAGAAAAGGAGATTACGTTTACATTTTTGGGATTAAAAGGTGGATTTATCTTCACTCCTGTTTATCAACCTGACTGGGTTGTTGGGTGTTTATGTTCTGTAATGTTGACTGCTGACGGGGAGCTGAAGGAGAAAGAAGTTACAGAGCGGAGAGGGGGAAAGGAGGAAAGACAACCAGAGTTTCTGATGAGTGCTGAGTTCAGTGAGAGGTTGGCCTGAATTCAAACACGCAGACAGGCACTGTGGGTGTGTGTTGTTGTTGCGAGTTTACAGCTAATACAGTAAAGCCCCTGTTCGGGGTGAATAAACACTTACATAAATGAACCTGCGTTTAAACTTGTGCAAGTAGGTGGTGAAAACACCATCAAACAACCACCATTGCTGATGAAAAGAAAGAAAACAGCCTCCTAACCAACAGGAAAATGTGGGTAATTAAAATGATTACAAACTCGGAAAATTAGAATTCAGGGCTGTTGTGAACTGCATCACTTAAAGTACAATTTTGTTGTCATATTTGTGTTGACTTGTCGAGCTTAAAATATTGCCGACATGTCACCACAGCAGGCGCGAGCATGGCACCAGGAAATGAGTGTTGTTCCTTCACTTCCAGTGTATCCACAGGGAACTCACAGCCGTCAATTCATCACTGCTTCCTTGCTGCGTTTGTGTGACACATCTTTTCACAATGAATTTCATCACCCGTCTTTGCATGAGGTAGTGGAAAATGTCTTCTCTGTTTCTCTTGTGTTAAGTGCCACTCCCCAAAAAACACTCATACTGGACACATCTCCTAATGTTTGTGTTTGGAGTGGAGGTGAAATTTACATATCTGAACTTGTAATGCTGCTGCTCGCTGCAAGCATTGTTGTGCCCTGATTGATGACTAAGAGGCTACCATGTTTCCGACTGCCAACAGTAGTCCAACTCTCTTGAATTTGCCAGCCACAAACGCAAGAGCAATTACATCATGTCCCTCAACTACAGTCGCAGCTCTGGATTATTTTTCATTTCAGTTTATAAAACATAAGAAAATAACGAACACAGCCTGTCAGCATTTGCCAGTCTGAAGTGTCATCTTCAAATTGCTTGTTTTGTCCAACTCCAAAACCCAAATATACTAAGTTAAATCCCCACTCCAGCCAGTGTTTCTTCCTGTTCAAAGGTGCAATATGTTATTTATGTTTATGTTGTTTAAACATTCAAATATTAACTAAAATTATCAACAGAATGTGGATAAAAAACTGTTTCGACGTTATGTCGAAGACATTAATGTATTGTGTTGCAGAGATATCTACTGAACATAGCATGCTAACCAGCTAGCATTGGGCTTGAAAAACCTCTATCTCTCAAGGGTCCAAAGCTCCTGTGCTGACGGTGAAACACCAACACTTCCTGGGTAGTCTGGCTAGCTGCAAGGCAAACTAAGCTAGCAAGCTAATAGTAGCTACGGTTTTGGCCAAGACTTACATATTGCACCTTTAATTGTTAAAACTATTTCTCAAACAGAAAATGGGTTTGTGGTTAATAGTCAGACTTAATGCGTTACTATCACAACCAAAAGGCAGTCTGCCTTTTTTGCTTGATTCATTTTCTGATTGACTAAAGGTTTCAGCTCTACATTGAAAAAGCTGCATGGAGTACATCACAAAATTTGGCTACATCAAGCTAAAACGGATTATATAGTCAGGTGAGCTGGAAGCTGCTGCCTGAATAGTGTCTATTGATTGGCAGCTAAAAGACGAACACGTGCATGATTCCCTTCAGTCCATGCTGCTCTGTTTTTTACTCTTCACTTGGCTAAACGCCCCCGCTATGTATTGATTCTGTAAATGTATTCTCAATAACTTAAAATCACTTCTGTCATTTGCTGGCACTTCTAATCCAGAACTGGGTATAGTCTTAGCATAACTTAATGGCTAAGTGTTGTTGTTTTTTACAGTCGGTATTGTTTGTTTTGTGGTATGAGTGATGTGAGTTCAGTTGTGTGTCTACTGGATCGGGTCAGTCCTCTTGATAAGACACAGCATTGACTTGTGTTTCCCTCTGCGATTCCCCTTGACCATGAGCAGTTGCAGCTGATCAATACTTAAAGCACATTGAAACTCAAATTGATGTGGATCTTTAATTTTTCTCGACTCCCCACATCACTTTGCCAGCGTGCCATCCCAGCCTGATGCTTGTAGACATGGATTTTCTTTGAAAGGCACCTTCCTGACTGCTGCTACAGGCTCATTTAGCAATTATCCTTCAATTAATTCAGCTGTGGGGTATATTTACATATAGATCAATGCAAAGACATGGGTGTATATGTACATAAACATGCAGAGGAACTCAAAGTTGTTTCACCGGTTGCAGTGGGGTAAATTATATTCATACAGTTTGATTTTAAAGCGATTACAGCCATATATTTGAAAAGTAAATACCCCATATACAGTACAGTATGTGGGTGTGCTTATACTGTAGTGCACATAATGATTGTGATATGAGTGAATGCAAAACAGAAGACTAAAATAAGTTCAGTTTTACTCACCAGACTGTAATTAGAGAGATCTTAAATTTGCATAATCGCTACTCAAAATGTAAATTAATGTTTTTAAGAGTCATAAATAAATTAAAGCTATACAGAATGCCAACCTGGTCAAGCTAAAACTGTGTATGATAAAATACCAATATATTTACGGACCAACATTTATGCCAATTTCTGTGACGTTAAAAATATATGATTCAGTGAGCACGCTCCGCTGCTAACATCACACTTGTGACTTTTAAAACACAAAATATCTTGATAACCAAAAAAGATGGTACAGTGTCTTGTAACAGGGTGAATGGTGGATATTTGAAAGGATATTTGTAGAACTCAAACTTTTGTGGCTGTGTCAATTCCTTAATATAACATTTTAAAGTAATCCAAAGGTATTCAGATTAGATTACATGTTTTTAAAATTCTATTAAAATTGCCATGAAATTTGTGAACATTTGAATGTAATCTGACCCACACCTGACAGATATTATAGATCAAATCAAAATCAGTTTGTTTAGCTGCTTATAAAATCCCTGTTGCACCAAGGCACTTTGGGAAATCTAGTCTATTGTGTACCAGGTAAGGTCCTCTTCTACCTGGATGCTCTCAGGTGCATGATAATCAGATGTTTGACTCACATCAACCAGCTCACCTCAGTGAGAAGCAACAGCAACACAGTTCATTCAAGGTCCCTCTTGATTGCACAGCTCCTCGCCCTGTCTCGACAAGCTGTTGCCGTACAGAAACCTCTTTTCAGCCACTTGTGCAGGGTTTTTTTTTTTTTTTTTCTGGTCACCACTCAGAGCCATGTTTCATCACTCCAATCCTTTCCCATTCCCTCAGGATCACTTTGTGCTGTCCTCTTGCCCACTTCCCATGGTTAAAAGAGAGACACAGAGGAAAAAAGGTAGCTGGAGCTCACAGCAGAGACCACTCACTGGTGCTTCAGTATCCTACCATCTGTCGTCCAAAGTGCCTGATACAATAGTGCAACAATTATATGTGTGTGTGTATATATACATTATTTAAATGTAAGTGGCTTCTATTCATTAGAAGATATGTGAAACTCTTATATTCAACAACAATCTCCAGTATCTTGAACACAAAAACTGAGAGATTGTGATTTTCTAGCAGTGCTTAAGCTCTATTTGCTTGTATGTGAGAGAAAAAAATCAATAGTGTATTGTTAATCTTTTTGTTTTTTCATATCTGTAAGAATATAAATTAATGTGTTTTTGTATAACTGGGTTTTTTGTTTCAGAAAAATAGAGTGAAGTACACTGTTGATGACACTCGTGGCACTGAGGAATGGGTGGCCTATCAGAGGTGTCGAAATTCATCAGCTATAAGATGCATTGATGCAGAGAAAGCGCATGATTGAGAGCTTGCAGCCTATGTTGATTGGTGATTGTCCATTTGGCTGGACAATAAAGTTATACAATTACATTGCATCGTCGCTCTCATGCTTTGAATTTGGCTGACGTTAATTATGTTAAGAGACATGTAAAATGAATGAAAAATGAAAGTGGACACGTCAGACTTTATGAACTTGCTCAGAAGCACGAACTGGATGAGACACACACTGTGTGAAAAATCTGACCTACATTAATTACTAACTACTTTAGCTGTTTTCAACTGAAGCTAACGTCTGCAGCAAGCCCAACTAATCAGCCATGAATTGAGGAAGGGCTGTCAATTTTACATACTGAGGTTGGTAACACAGATACTGTTACTGAAAAGATACCATTTTTTTATTTTTTTATTTTTTTATTGTATACTGTTGTATACAAGTAGTCTGATTACTAAAAGGATTGTTTGTATTAAATTGTGAAAAAGTAGCCTTGGCCAGTAATATAGAAAACTGAGGATGCCATACATTAAGATACAGTACATCAAGATGCATCGAGAATCATTGAGCATTTGAATCACTGACAAATTAATCTTTATTCATTTGAATGGAATCGTGAGGCCAGTAAAGATTCACACCTCTGTTGGCCAGTGAATGGATAAATAGAGCTGTAGTAAAATTCTTGCTCCTCAAACTTTTGCTCCATCAATGCTGATTTGCAATAGCTTCTTCAGGTTGTATAACTTTATTCGCATTAATCAATCACATACAGTCTAACACCAGAGCAAACTGCAGTATGTCAGTTTGTATTCCACTACTGGGGTATCAAAGTTTACACGGACTCCAGGGCAGATGAAGTCTTATTTTCATCAGTTTGGAGATCAAGTTTCACAATCACAGGTTGTGAGTGTGTGTGTTATGACTCCTGTACTCTCAGGCTGGGAATGTGGCAGCTGTGATTTGTAACTGTACTTGTTTTTTTCTCTGAGGCTCAGGCTGAGTTTCATTTCATCACTGTTTTTATATTTCCTGGCCCGTTACCAGAGAGCATAACCACTGATATGACCCTTTAAAGCTATTGTGGAGTTCAGCAAGCATGATGGTGCCTATAAAACTACACAACATACTTACCCTAAAGCTGTATCTGGTGAATTCACTGTATAGCTTTATTGTATTTTTGTCACAACACATGCACTTCCAGTGACTTCCACTGCAGCTGAGGAAATTATTGCTAAGCAATCCCTTTGAACACAGTTGGAATTTACACAAAGGCTGTCTGACCAGCTAGGGATGGTTAAGTCTGTTCTGCTTCATTTGTTCCACTGTTCATTCCTCTCAGCTCTGTGTCTAAAGAGTCATCCCGGGATTTATCCCTTGGAGACATTCTCCTGCGGAGCATCTGTGTAACAGACATACAAAACCCCCCACACGGTGCAACACAGACAGAAGTGAGAAGCTGACTGTGATTGATATTGTTTGCATTACAAACATTCGTGCCACAGATTCCTGCTCTCCCTTCATGTCTCATTACATTGTTGCCTGTGACGCTTGTCACAACGACAGAATGGCTGTCACCCTGATACAATGACTGCTGTTATGACAGGGGAGGAGAAGAAGAACTACTCCCCCTGAGGCTTTCCAGATGGATGAGAAAAAGTCATCAACCCGGAGCTGCAGAGAGAGAGATTCAGCATTGCTTTGATATTTCCACATTTTAGTCGATGTTCCATGTGCTTCATTTTTGTAGCACATGAACGGAAAACCACAAAACTGTGGGTGCAGATAAATAACTCGTGGACACTGGTTAAGGAGAAGGTGAAAAACCCATTTGACATGTCAAATCAAGAAGTGTCCATCTTTTAACCTGCAGGCTGCCTGCCTAAGTGGGCACTGTTGATGTTATTGATTATTCACAGCGCCTCTCGAAACCTCCAAAGTGAAACCCTCAGAAAGGCTTGTTGCTCATAGAGCTGCAACCAAAACAAATCTGCATTTACAGCAGAGCCTCTGGAAATGTTATCAAGCTCCTCTGTGACCCCGACTGAATCACTGTGGAGGGTTTCCGACAACTGAATCCGGAGATTGTACAAAAAGCTTCAAGCACTGATTCAACATGACTGCAAAGCACCCCTGAGTCTCAGTCAGAAATTCACTGCTGATATATTCAGTTCAGGCTTCAGGAAACAGATGTACTGTATTTCTACCGTTACTGCCTCCTTTTAAAGGCCAAAACATACAGTATGACTGTCTGAAGCAGATAAATTTGGTGCGTAAGAGAAGTCACACTGGGAGGGTTCAAATACACAGGCAGGTTTTCCATTTGCCATCTGGAAGGTAACATTTAGAAGACAGGTGTGACAGTGTTGTTCTCCCTCTCTATGTGCTGAGACATATTTAGAATACTTAAGCTACAATAATTGACTTGAGACTATCAGGGAGCAGAAAAGCATCAAACAAGCAGATGCCACCATATCCTAAGCTTATACAATTAGTTCGTGGAGGTTATTTGTCTGAATTCACATTCAGCAGACATAAAACAACATTGGCTTTTGTCTGGTGTTGTCACTTCCCATTTAGCTCTGTTTTGGTCACCGCAAACTCCTCCATCTGCCTCCTGCTAGTAAAGGTGTCAAACTTAAATATCATGAACCAAAGAAAAGCTTAAACATAGATCAACAATCCCTCTTTTACCTTTGAGCCATAAATCAAGTAAATTACACGAACTGTCTTCTTTCAGCTACATAACTTTGCTAAAATACACCCCATTCTATCTAATTCAAATGCTAAGTTGCCTGCTTTCATAACACCCGGTCTAGTTTGATCATACAACACCTGTCATGACGTCTTTGGATTGGCTTCAATACAAACGAGCGCTGGTTTCAAACTCCTCCTTCTGACTTAAAAGGCTTTAAATAGATCGACTCCTACATGCATCTCCAGTCGTATACTCCATCACGTCCTTTATGTTGTATTGATGCCGGTTATTTAACCGCTCCTCAGTTTGACAGAAAATGTTTTGGGGTGAAAGCCTTTAAGGAGAATCATCATATACATCCATCATACACAAGCAGAATACAGAAGAAGGTCTGGTACGTGTGATGCTGCTACGCTGATCAGTCAATCTAGTCCATCATTTAGGAATGTGTTAACACAGAAAGGCTATTCCCAAGCCCAGATTTGAACCCAGGACCTTCTTGCTGTGAGGCAAAGCTCCCCTGTCTTTGGAATAGAATTCTACAGAAGACTCAGGACTCAATCTCTGTTGAGATTTTTAAATCCAGGTTGAAAATACAGCTTTTTGCTTTACACTCTGGCCTCTCCAAATTTCACTGGCTGGAAAATCCTGAGCTGATTTCTACTTCGACAAGTCAATTTTGTTCTGTTGCTACTTGAACTTCATTTTGAAACTGCAAACTTTTATCCTCTTGTTATTTTACCATGATCCCCTATATGTTTGGGACCACTTATATCTGTGTGTGTATTTTACATGTGATTTGTCATTTACTTTTCTTAACCCGTGAAGTGTGCAGAGACACTTTGGGTGATGTTAATTTCATCAAATAAACTCAAGGTAAGGCTAACTAAAAAGCTGCAGAGCTTGCTGTTTGCCATCTGTGATTTCAGCACTTTGAATGAGCCTTTTTACATGATTTGACTGAATATTGATATGCAAATTATTGATTGATGCAGACTTAAATCCCTATGCTTTCATAAAGGGATGGAAGGCCTTTGCTTTGTAGCTACAAAGTTGCTGATGGTTGTGTTGTGCCTCCTAAAAGCCAATAAATCCAGAATGTCCTTTAAAGACTGAAGTAGGATGTTCGCCAAAGCATCAGAACAATAAAGCAGATCCACATTTTACTTCTGCAAGGTGAAACAAAACTCTCCACAGCCAGTCACAGGAGAGACTGTCCTTTGGGCTATGTTGGAGCATTTTCCCAAGAATAGTGGAGCAGACAAATGCATAATATAGCCCGAATTGTTCACTTTGTGATAGAAGCATGACATTTGGTACATATACTCTTCAAACCCCGCTCTTTTAAAAAATCACATTAGCCACGCAAAATTCCAAGATGGCCACCCCAAAATCCAAGATGTCCGCCCGAAAATGTGGTTTTTCTATTATAGCTCAAAATGCCTTGATTTTAAGCCCCATAAATATATTAGACTTGAATATAAACTTACATATTGTGGACATTTTGGTACCTAGTACATCTTTGTATCCATTACGGTTCTTGAGATACAGCATATAGATAGTTGTATAGAATTGGGAGAGCGAGAAAATTGTAACACTGATTGTTGTTACGTGCATATGGTTTTATGAAAACATAATTTCCATTATCTATTATTTTCACTAGGGTTATATCATGAAATTCAAAAACCAAGATGGTGTCCAAGATGGCTGCCTTTGCCTTGAAGTAATCATGAATTCAGCAGAGATGAATGGTGTGTGTGTGTGGGTGTGTGGGGGGGTGGGGGGGTTGTTGGACGTTTTGAAGACATTTGTTTCGCGTAAAGGGTAACTACTCTCTGGCTACTTGCGGGGGAGGCCACGTGGAGGCTGTCTTCTTCTCCCCTTTTTTTTTTTTTGGTTTTTGTTTTTTTTGGGGGGGTGGGGGTTCAACTATATACAAACCTATCTAACATTGGATAATAGATACTGCATATTTACTGTGAATTACACTTCACAGTTGCAACTGCACAGAGCTGTACACATGAGACCCAATTTGTAGCACTTGCACCTGACACAACAGCCAGATTTACAACCACATTTGGTGAGCTGCTCGCATGCCTTGGCTATTGGAGAGTTGGCTGTCCAGAAGACCTGCCATTCCTCACCAACCTTTTGCCATCCCCAGTCTGCAGGGTCCTCTGCTTCTGGCTGACACTGGATTGCCTGGGCCCACACACAACCAGCCTGATAGGCAGCACGCCTGGTGTGTTGGAGTAGAGCTGCTCTGGTTGGTGGGATAGACTCATAGGGCCTCTGCTTTCTGGCAAACAAGTCAAGCCTGGCCTCATCCACAGTGGCAGCTGTGCTGGATCTGTCATACATGAGAATGACAAACTTCTCAAGCACCTCTATGTCACAGTCCTCCACTGTGGGAGGGTAAGTACCCAGTTTGGAGAATACAGGCAAGGCTTCTGGACATATGCCCCATGTCTGCCAAGCCGTTTTCTTCCCTTTGTTGCGGAAGGCAGACACGGTGTCACATCCTGTAAAGGCATGAAAGAAGAGCATGCCTTTGACCTTCTCCTGGCCAACATGCTGAAAAATGTCATGCACACTAATCCAGCGCAGAGTCTGGCCTTGCCCAAATGCAAGCCACATATGCTGTAGGCCAGCCTCTTGGAGACCACCGAATACACTGAGTGCTAAGATCAGAACATCTGTGTCATTTGCCTTGATCATGATGGATTGGCTACCATGTTCAGTAGCATGTTTGGCGTGCACAAAGATGCGGCTGTCTGCTTCCTCGTGAGAGCATTTATCCAGTCCATCAAGACCAGTTGCATGAGTGCTGAGGACAGTAGGACCCTTTGTGACGATGATGGTATTTGGGGCAAGCATTTGTGTAACCTTGTCGGCAAGAAAGTGGTACAACTCTGTTTTGTTGTCATTGTGCCTCAGGAAGTTATGCCAGTTTGATGGCATGGTGTTCTTATTTGTTACCTTGCGTCTTCCCCCCTCGCCACGTTTTGACCTGGTCTCAGCTTTAAGGCTTGATGGGTTGTACACATCAAAGACCAGATGTGTCATTGCGAACTTGCTGGAGTACATGTAGATCACAGGTAGGAAGTCGAGAGCTGCATAGTCCTCAAAAGTCTTGGATCTTTTTGGTGGCAGGGCATGGACCAAAGCTGACCCATCTACAATGAGAACGTCTGCCTCAGGTTCCTTGTCAACTGGTGGGACATAATTCTCAAGGATAGAGGTCAGCTGAGACTTCTGGCAAGTATACAATTTTCCACCCTTGCTCAATGCCACAGGGAAGGACTGGTTCTCATGCTGAAAGAACTCCTGGAGGTCACACTCTCGGCTCTGACAAGAGATGAAAAGCTTTGAGAACAGCTGACAGTCCTCCTTGAGAAGTTTCTGCTTTGAGGGATCAGCAGAAGTAGAGTCCTGTCTGAAGAAATCAGATTTGTTCTTCTTGATTGGCTCATAGAAAAAGGACGGATTGTTTTCCAGGGCCTGTGAAAACTCCTGAAATTTTGCCTGACCTCTCTGCAAGTGAGACTGCAGAAGTTCTGCAGAGTCGGGGTGAGCAACATCTTTGGTGTCAAGTGAATACAGGTCTTTACTGTCTTCCTGAAATGGGTTGCCGAGGTCTTTTAGAGTTTGGGACAATTTATCAACCCTCTTTTTGAAGGTTTTCTGTGCCTGTGAAGTTTGCTCATGGTGGCTTCTGTGCTCACTGGCCTCTTTGGTTTGTGCCTCCATTTCATATTTGGACACCAAACGACTGACCTCAGGACCAGCTACCATCCATCTCCTAAGTGCGGCTGGGTCTTCAGTAAGCCCAATGGCACCACCATCACCCTTGATGATGGCATTTGCCTGCTCGTGAGCTTGATCAAGGGCAAGGGCAGAGAAATCCCTATTGGTTTTATGGACAACAAAGTTGCCATTCTGGAACTCTTTGGCCAGTTCTGGGTGTGTGTTCTCCAGAGTGAGCATGTCCCTGAGGTGGATAGGGAGCCACCGTGCATAGTGGGTGTTGTTATTGGCAAAGAAATATGGTAATAACTCACTCAGTGCCTGGCAATAGAGTGCAAAGTTGGCCTCACGAAAGGACCTGATGAGCATGAAGATGACTAGCTCCATGGAGAGCACCATGTGCCAGAACCGGAACTGTGGACTTTTCTCTTTGCGAATGTCACACCACTCCTCAAAGCTCAATGTGCCATCAGTGGTATCTGTTCCATTTGCACAGCTGTCATTATATGCAGATTTAAGGAGCTTGTAGAGACTGCAGGCTGTGACCTGATGCATTTGCCTCGTCCTGGTCACATTTGCAGCTGATAGGAAGGATTCAGCAGTGCCCGAGGATGCTACATCTGCCTCCACCAAAGCCCCAGTCCAACCACTGTTGCAGAGAAGTGTGCCCAGGGACTTCATGGCTGCCATCTCAATATGGAGACCACCAAACATAACAAGGTACTTGTCTTCCCCATATTGTTCAGGCCATTGCCACTGCACCTGCTTTGCCAGGGCATATATTGGCTGGTCAGCTGTGATAACAGGAACCTGGCCAGGGTTGAGATTTTCCACAACATCACGCACTTTATCCATCACATGCTTGACAGTAGCAATGGAATGAGCTTGGTCTCGTAGCAGAGGAAGTAATGCAGTAATGCTTACTTCAAACTCTGGACTTCTCTTCATTGATGCATGGTGTGCTGACCATGTCAGGTTCACGGCACCATCAATTTCCTCAGTCACCATCACCTTCTCAAGCCACTGGTACTCAAGCGTGATTTGGGTCCCAAAGTCATCTGAATGTGGCTTAGGTATCACACGTTTTGGTGGAAGGGGATTCTTTGTTTTAAAGGATGCGGGGCGGATATTTGTGAATGTGTCAGGCAGTTCTGGGACTGACTTGACTTTCTTTGGTCCAAAACAGATTTGCTGTCGCTCCTGCCCCCGGTTCTCCTTGGTGGGATGCTGGAACACAGAGATGCTTGTCCCATGGAATGATGATGTAGCAGTTGTTGCAGATGGGTTGTGATCAATGTTGTCCATCACTGCAGTGGTGAACAACCCTTTACGCAACACTGATGGGCAGACCACCCCCTCTTCAACGTACCTACTTACTGTAGCATCCCCCAACTGGGCTGAAATCTCCAGCACCCTGTCATACGAGATGCTGAGACCATGCTCATTCATCAATTCTACAAGGCTTCTCTTTCTTGTTTTTGCAAAGACAGATAGCCCCATGTAGATCGGAAATGGGGTTTCTCTGTCCTTGGAATGCCTTTGGAATGCAACTCCTTCTTTATATCGAGAGTAGCAGTTGTACTGTAGTAATTGGGAAATAGCCTGGTCTGACTTTGAAGCTCCAAATTCCAGCTGTGATTTAATATCTGCTCCGTGTTCAACCATACTGATGAACTGAAGAAGAAGGGGAGGTGTGGCATTTTGAATAGCACCTTCTGGAAATGTGCCATCGAAACTAGAATGATGATCTAGTATGGTTTTCCTTAAAGTCTTTGCTGCTTTGGTAATAAGGAGTGCTTCTGAATATGCAGAAGACGGTGAAAGTGCTGTACCCAAATCCTTTTTGAACGTAAGCATCACTCTTCCTGTTTCCCCATCTCTTCCCATTTTATACGACTCAAGTTCTGGAATTTCTTCTAGCAATCTCTCTTTTAATCTTGTGGAGTTGACAGTTGGTGAGTCAACACCTAGTTGCTCCAGACGCTGTCGGTACATACGGCTCATATCTGCAAGGAGAAATTTGGTTGGACCTTCCGAATGGATGCTTGTTTCAACAATGTATGTGACTAGTTCAGAGAGAACTAGTGGGGAAATTTCCTTCTCATGCTTAGTAGCACTTGCACCTTCCCCAAGTTTTCTCAGGTGGGACCTTTCCCTGTTATAAAGATTAACTAGACAGGCAGCGTGGTACTTGAGCTCTTGGGCAATGGCATCTCCACCACCCAATTTGGCAAGAAGCTTGCCATCATTAAGTGTATGTGCACATTCGTGCAACCTTTGGTTCACCTTCATTGTCATAACCTGGCAGAGATCAGATGCAGGTGCTACTTTCTCACAGAAAATGCAGGCTTCAACATCACAGCTTTTCCGCCGCTGCTTTGTGCTAACATCCTCAGGCTCACTGCTGGGGCCAGCCGATCTGCGTTTCCTTGCCCGATCCCATTTGGTGTTGTTAAACAACAACCGGCAGCTCAAGTGATATTTAGCCTCATTTCGTCTTAAAGTAGCATCAATACCACCACCTTCATCCAGCCTTGCTGGATCCAGGATCAATGGCATTGCCTGCATCTGATGAAACAAAGGTATGTTTGTAGCAAGATTGGCATAGCCATCATTTTCAAGGGAGTAACGAGTTGAAGGTGCTGATAAGTTTTTGTTTGGTCTGTCTTTTTGACAAAGACAACATTTAGACCAATCAGTTTGTTTTCTTGTAAACATGGACTCTGCCATTTTGGGTTTGATTAAGGCCGAGGGGTTATCCTTTTACCACATTAATCAAATAACACATTCCTGTATGGGATACAACTAGGTTCCGTTTATTTTTGGGTAAACCTACACCTAGCCCGATCATTCATCCAGTGCCATTTAAGTCCCGTGTGATCTGTACACCATCCGGGTAACTGAAGCCCCGTTACCCTTGGCTCGGCTCTCCCGCGCTGGCACACCCTGTCAATTCAGGTGCGGCTACCTAACTATACCTACTAACTATCAACCGTGATTAACTAGCTAATGGAATTGGGGCTGTTAGACAGCATTTGGGACACTAAACTAAATTATACTACAACTATACTACAGTCTAATAAAGCATAAGTTGTGACCACGTATATACTGTAGATTAGCTGACACTGAACCCCATGCTGAGTTACACAGCAGTGATATCACCAGTGTGCCCTGGTTGTGTGCTGATATTCACTCTATTAAATCTGCAAGCTTGTACTGCATTAAATGTCTAAATGGTCCCATTGGATGGATACACCAAAAACATGTGCACACAAATATTTTAATAGTCACTAAGATTGGATTACTTCAAGGCAATGGCAGCCATCTTGGACACCATCTTGGTTTTTGAATTTCATGTTATAACCCTAATGAAAATAACATATATTACACACATAACAACAATCAGTGTTACAAATTTCTCACTCACCCAATTCTATACAAGTATCTATATGCTGTATCTCGAGAACCGTAATTGATACAAACATGTACGAGGTACCAAAATGTCCGCACTACCCAACTTTATATTCAACCCCAATATATTTATGGGGCTTAAAATCAAGGCATTTTGAGTTATAAAGGAAAAAACACATTTTTGGGCGGACATCTTGGATTTTGGGGCCGCCATCTTGGAATTTTGCGTGGCTAATGTGATTTTCTTAAAGAGTGGGGTTTGAAGAGTATATGTATCAAATTTCATGCTTCTATCACAAACTGAACAATTATCTCCTTGTCTGCTCAGCTAAGAAGGGTCATTGGCGTCCCTTTGGTGTTATCTCATGCCTGAGATAACAGATGGTGAGAATTGAGGGTAAGAGAACAAATATACTGTACGGGTATAGATTTTCAAGTCAGAGTGAGGTCTGTCCCTTCTTTTTTTCTCCTTTTATCTTGGTGATTGGTCTCTAGTTAAATTTTATGTGAAGTAAATAGCTGTGACCTCACGTTACTATAGTGCACATGGAGCATTGTGTGTTTCTGGGGCACTCTATCTGGATCACCTGTGAGGGGCCCAACAGTCTTTGGTTTTATGGGTCTAATTCCAGCAGGCTGATGTGAGCTAGTCAGCTCTTTTACAGCAACCTATATCTGAAGCTGCTTCCTCTTCTAGCTGAATCACCACTAATCTATCAGACAGTATCTGCAGACCACAACGTTTCACATGAACACACAATCAGAGAGGGGAGGGTTGAAGGTGACAGTGATGGGAAGAAATGGGACATAGAATAAGGCTATGCGGCGAAAGCCAAGCATGTGTCATCCTGTCCTCTTTTTCCTTCAACCTTAAAGTGGAAATACTGCTGCTTTTCTTTGTTTGTGGACGTGGTGATCTATGAGAGAGCTGGACGGATACTGTGATCAGAAGGGATTAGCTGCTAAGACTAGATCAAACAGCATTTTAGGTTTAGTGCTCTCTATCAAATGCGAAAAAAACATTCATATATGATATTCTTACGTTGTTGTCCGACAGAATATGAGCAGTAAACATGTCAGTTGGGAAATATGCCAAACAAATAAACTCATTAACAGCATATTAGCTCACCTAATATTCCATGACCTGTAAGATGTTGCCAAGACAGCTTATATACAAACTTATATCATGCAAAAGTTTAGTTTTCCCTCTGCTGTGAAGACATTGAGAGATCAGTGAGTGTTTGGCCATGTGCAGCATTTCTTTCTCTCACTGCACAAACACTTCAACCCTGCAGTCACCAGTGTTCTGCCCGAGAATTAAAAAATTATATGGACACGAGATTCAAAAGCCAAACACTCCAGCAACAGCCCCATGCTTTGGCTCGACAGCAGTTAATACAAATCCAAAATGTTGAAGGCGAAGCAGACATCCCTGTGAAAGAAAAGCAACGGTGCAACAAGTACTGAAGTGGATACCACAGAGAAGTGTCAAGCTCCTGCTCCTCAAGAAATGGAAGCTGTGACAGCAGCCAAAAAGATTTTTTAAACCAGACTGGCCGGAAAAGCTCAACCGGGCAGCCGATCACACTTGTTGCTAGAATCATTGTTTCTTTCGATACAGTGAGCATGGCGTGTGCTCCTGTCTTGCATTTTTCTGGCAGTTTTTGGACTCGCATTAAAGTTAGAATATTATTCCTTCAAGTCATGCGTCAATGTCACACTGTCACACTCTCACCAACGGTGGAAGGGCAGCTAGAACAAATCAAAGTGGACCATGCATTTGCGTGGTTTTTGTTTTATTGCTGTTTAAATACAGGCCATATAGGGCTTAAAACATATGTCTGTTTTTCTGTATGGCCGGAATTCTGTAAGATTAATGACCAGATTGGCCGTCAAAAAAATGTCTGATGTTAACTTTTCTGACGACATAGGCTAAATAACTGCTCTCACCAATTACTGGCAACATATTACAATACTGAGTATTACTTTGCCGTGTATTTAGGAGACTAGGCTTGAGACTTTTGAGTGTATTTGTTTTCTTTTTCAAAATTCTATTTTAACTCAGAGTATTTCATTTCTGCCACTAGGGGTCTCTCAATCAAACGCAAGCAGCGTGGGGTCATGGGAGTTGTTGTCTTCATTGTTAAGTGACCACCACTGCTGATGAAATCTATCTCGTCGTTTTTAGACATTTCAATGCAGAAATGTTGCATATTAAATCTCCAATAGTTGTTGTTTTTGGTTGGCTGATGTGGTGATGCCAAGTTGTGTCAATTAACCTGCTTTATAATAACTATAAGCCTCAGGGTGGTCAGATGGGACTGCAACCTTTACCTGTCCTTCAACTTGCATGTGCATGTGCCTCCCCCTACTTTCTCAGGCATTTATTGATTACATCAAGGTTCCAATCAAGGCTGTCAGTCAGTACAGATTAAGTAATTGATCACTTTATGGATCCATGGGTGTTCTAGCTTAGTGTGCGTGTGTTTGTGTGTGTGTGTGTGCGTTTGTGTATGTAAGGTTCGCTCGTGGTTTCTTGAGTTATATTTCTTCCTCAGTGACTTTTATCCTTGTCTTCAACGGTAGCTTCCACCTTCCTTGTCTCCCTGTTATTATCTTCATATGAGGCCGCAGAGACCTCCACACACACAGGCACACACACACGCATATATATACAAACACACACACATAGTGAGACCTCGTTTCATGGGGAAATGTATATTAGCCTCTGTTTGAGCTTGAATTGATTTTCTGTTGTCCAATTTGCAGACCTAACAGAACCCTAATCTTTCTCCGTCCTTCTTTGTATTAATGACCACGCTTTCTTCCTTAGCAGGGGTGACAATTATATATGTGTATGTGTATGTGTGTGTTTGTGTGTTAAATTAAACAAGTGAATGGAGTGAGAGAGGAATTTCCACTTTTCTCTACCTTGAATGTCAGCTCTTTTGTTTCAGTGTAGAAAATGTGCAGTTACACAAACCATTTCTAGTATCTTAGAATCAGCAGAGTAAGGAACATTGATCAATCAAACACTGACTAGGAAAAGGTCATTTCAAATGAGGAGGTGTAAGTGTGTGTTTTTAGGATCATTTCAGCTGCAGAGAAATCATCGAGAGGGGCTTTCTGGGGAGGGAGAGCTGATATAAAAAGATGGAATGAATCACTTTAATAAGTGCAATACATCACCCTAAAAAGCATCTGTGCAAGAGGATGCATACGTCATGTAGAGTATTATACAATGCAGTAGCTCCCAATGGGGAATGAGTTTGGATTCTTTCCTAATTTAGATTTTACAGTACAGTAAATATAGTCAGTGC
Source organism: Pagrus major (assembly GCF_040436345.1). Taxonomy (NCBI): domain Eukaryota; kingdom Metazoa; phylum Chordata; class Actinopteri; order Spariformes; family Sparidae; genus Pagrus; species Pagrus major. Next base: position 25,276,145 of record NC_133232.1, on the reverse strand, counting down.
AGTCTTGAGAACTCACACAGTGAATGATTTCTTTCCACAGTCAAGTAAAAAATATCCAAGGTTTTTTTTTGTAACCCTTTCACAGATCACCTTCAATACAATCTCCTATGAAGGAGCTTGGCTCTTTCAAATGAGACATTTTGACTTTTAATTACCAGGCAAACTGAGACCACCATAAAATTAATCATTTCAGTTTGATCAAAACTGCAACCAAGGAGAAAGAAATGTTCTCAAACATCACTGCCCCAAATGTAAATCCAACTGAATCGTTCACCATTTTTACTGAATGTTTCTCATTAATGAGGTGACATCTCTGGCCTGAGAAAGATGTTTCTTTATTTCTTAAACCCTCAGTTGATTAGTTTTGGAAAAGCCTGAGAGACAGACATGAATTAGCACAAAGAATCCCCTCCCCCCCACACCCGCACACACACACACACACACACACACACACAAGGCAAGCTTTGAACTCTCCTTCTCTCTGACATTTGCTCTCTGTGGCCAAACAGTCAGAGACAAGAAAGAGCAGAGGATTGTAGACCCGCTTTAATGAGCTGGTAGAGCAAAAGGGCTTTGGAAAAATAACTTGACGACAGAACGATAAAAGGGAAAATTGCAAAATTGCAACGTGTCGAGAGAGACAAGATCTTCATTCTATCCATACATCCATCCATCCTGCACAATCAGCAGCTCTCATGCATTTATGTGAATATAAAATAGTTGTGAAAATAGCTGCCCATTTACACCTGGTATTACGTTGCATCACAGTAAATCCAGACATGTTATCTGGATCAGGAAAAATGCGTGTTAATGCAAGGTGTAAATGTGTTGTGAATGGAATGTGATCGGATCTGCCTGACCACATCTGGAGGTAGTCTGGCTCGCACTGTGTTCGGATCTTAGGAAGGTATAAATGCAATCAGTACAACGCGCTGACATCCGTAGTTTAAAGTGACTTGCTTCTTCTTTTGACAATTATGTGTGTAGAATAATTCATCATCACCATTCAATTATTATTGAAGCCCAGCAATCACTCAAATTGACAAACTGTGGCCTCAAAGAACTTTCTCCTCCTTCTCAAATCAAGTTCAGTATGGATGTTTTCTCCTCCACTCTATAAACTTACCGACGGTACATCCATTTATCTGTCCATTCTGAAACTTTCATTAGTGCAACACAGTTAATCAATGCAAATGTATGGATTCAATTACCATCTTATTTATTACTAGCCACCCCCATCCCCATACCAATAGCACCAACTGATTAACCATTTACATTTGAGTAAGGCGCTCCACATCAATTACACTGTTTATTCCTGCATTCACATGACCATGAACAACATGTCGGGCACGGAAACTACATCATGTTAGAAAACTGAAGGAGAACATGAGGAAGAGATGGATGTATAGTGAAAAGCAGATTCAGCACTGGCAGGACAGGTGTGTGATATGTCGCTCCCATTACTGGTTTCCACTACTCTTTGCTTCTAAGTTATTAATAACGATATATACTCACACACTAACGCACCCACAAAGCTGCAGTATAGGAACAGGTGGGCCATTAACAGCCCATAATGTGGGCTCTATACGACCGTATCCTGCTCAGTGCTGATGGGATGGAAACAGAAAAGTCTGTCAGCTAGAAAACAGTGAGGCAGGAACTGAAAAAGAAAAGCTGAGACCAACAACCAAGTTCAGACAAACACATCCATAACTGCGGGAACACAACAACTGCACGACAGTGAAGGCTTCCTTTTGATTCAGGATGTGTGTACTCGCAAAGCTGATGCAGCAATCACTCAGCAGCTTAAATCTGCTGCTGCTTTTCTTTCTTGTTTCCTCACATGCTTTTTTCTGTACTCCTACCACTTATCTGTCATATTTTTTTCTCCCCTTATGTGATGTTTTGCGGAGTTCATCTTTGTAAAAAACCCCTATTAGTATTCGCATAAAATTAGAACTCTAATCAGCCAATCAGCATGATTGTCTACTTTTATGCATATCTGGATGCAGATCATGGGTCCTCATTTACATCAAACATTTACAACATTATCTAACTATAAAGCAAGGAAACGCTGTCTGTCTTCTGGATGTTATTCGTGTATCCTGAGAACTGTTCATCCAATCTATTTCACTCTTTGCAGGTTTGTTGCTTAGGACCCAAGGTGGTGCAGCATTGAATTTTGTGCAATTATCAGTTGGGACACATTACAATGTATATATTTTGAAAAAAGCTAAACACATTTTGAGCAGCATTGGGGGCCTGATCACGTGATCTTATGGGGAAGCAGACTTAAACAAAATGGAGATTAGCATGGAGCAGCAACTGAAGTGAAGAAATAAACAAAGATGGAGACGCAGCTAGCACAGGTGTTCTATTCTTCAGCAAGAACTGGAGGCGAGATTTCAGTCAACAGTAGTATGCTAGGTTATGTTGGCCTGGAATTAAAAAAAGGAGATTAGCAAGATGCAACAACTTGCTATACTAATTTGTTGCAGTGAGAAAAAAACAAACAAACACAAGCAAAGGGGTAAATGAGACTGAATGACTGGGGAGTCGCAGTCAACATGGGTTTTCTATTCATGTGCAAGACATGGAGGTAAGATTTTAAGTCTGTCAACAGAAGTATGCTAGCTAACATCAGCCTCAAGGGTTGGAATGTTTACCATTGCTAGGCAGTACCGTCAACTGCCCCGGGATGCCTCTCTCAATGGTTGTTGTGGTTCGGCTCAGAAATATGGATGTAATGATCCAGATTTTTGATATTATCTGGGCAACCCCGATGAGCCTGTGAGTGAGTTCAGGAGGCTTAAGACTGGGTCTGTAACCGCCTCGCATTACCAGCAGGCCAGACAGCATGCTTCGAACAGGCACTGCACTGGTCTACTATTAAAATTAATGTATATGATTGGGTGGCCTCAGAGGATGTATGTGTGATGACGAATGTGAAGCTGTCAAAACTTCAGTTCAAGCTTGTGTTAGTTGGTTTTCATACTGGACTGTTCTGAACTGAAGCCAGTAGCTGCCTTGAGGTATTGGTGGGCAATATGATAATATGAGACAATTACATTTGTGATCTTATATATCATAGTATTTATACTGTAATCTTTCCTAAAAATATAAACTTACTGTACATTTCATCGTCCTTGAGGAAATGAAAACTATTCAAACCTAAACACATCTACACAAGTGTGCTTTGGAATATGGATGGCCAGGGAGGTATATCAGCTTTTCTGAACTGATACTTTGAACTATAAGTCATCTACATTAGCCAGTTACTCACTGATCTCACTTTGTCCTTCACACTCTTTTCACCTCCCTCCTCCTCTCACTCTCTCTGCTGCCTGACAAAATACTTCCTCTTTTGTCTATGAAAACTGTTTCCATCTTCTGTTGCCACTTACAGCAGCTTCTGTCACCATCTTTTACTCCCCGTCTTGATCATTCTTTCTTTATCTTCCTCTCCTCGCCTTTGTTGCTCCTTCTAGTGTAAGCAATGTCACATTGCTCAACACCTCTCTTATCACAGTCACTTTCAACACAGATGTGTCTCTCACAATATAATTTCCCTAGAGGGCAGCTGCCTCCCATAAATGTCATATCTGTTTTTTGTTTGGACTGGCAGTGTGTGCATATAAGGTAAGTTAATGATGCATTAACTGCTTATATAACTTAGCTTGACTAAATAGAGCTTCCTGATAACTGCAGAAAAGTGAACTACAAAATGATAATTTTTTGGTTATCTATCTGATAGGGGAGACAATCTCAGAAATGGCAAAAAGTTTTAGAAAATCATTCGATAAATTATCCTAAAATCTGACCTTGGCAGGATCCGTTGCATTGATGAAACCCTAACCATTCCTGAAAATGTATATAGAATTATCCTAAAATGCCATTTCAGTCTAGCCAAAAGTAAATTCAAAGCTGTTTTTGAATCATTGGAGTACAGGCATGGTGTTGTGCTCTGTTGAAAGGTTATGGTCTGATTTTTCCCCAAACAGTCAGCAGCTCTATAAATGCTTCTGTCATTGATTTAAAGGAGTTTGAACGCACTGAAATATTTATTATTTTTACCTGAATTTTTTAAATACAAAAATAAGCCTGGAGATGACCTGCAATAGCCCCTAATGGCTGGAAAACACTATGGATCGACATCATATAATCTTATATGGTCCAAGTTCAAAATTGGTGTGTAACTGGCTCAGGACAGAGGGGATGGAAAAAGGAGTGGGTCTCTCATCTACGCAATCACTTGTTGGCTGTTATAGACTCCAGGATGGGCATATAAGCTCATATCTGGCCAAATGAGGTGTCAATCAAATGGTGACCATTTCAGTATCTGAATAATGGCCTTATGGAATGTGATAAAAGGAGCTTTTGGACAGATAAAAGCATACATGATCACAGTTCTTTGCTATTTCATCACTATTTATGCATGGAGTATGAGAAGACATTGATGCACTGCTGAAAGACCAAGGCACTTCATTGGTGAGTTGCCAAAACTTCATAATTGCTTGTTCGTCTATTTGTTGATTGTATCTGCAAGCTGTGGTTGTATCTTGAAATGGTTTGCATAAATCAAATCACAATTTTGAGGAGTTGTGTACATCTATCCGTGGACAAAGAATGCTCCTACAACAAATACATCTAATTTCATTTGTCTTTATATACACAACATACAACACACAAGAAACAGCATGGAGAAATACCTTTGGCGCTTTTGGGAGGCACAGGTATTAGCTTACTGTTTCACCGTGCTTTCAGCCTTTGAAATAAGATGAAATAAACATACATAGGAACAATTTTGCTATCAATATTTTAAACTACGGCATGCATTCCTGTCAACAAGAGGAGTGCATTTGCCCAAACATCATTAGTACTGTGGTTATTTCAACAATTTTAGTTGATAAGTGTTCCCAGCACAAGTCTTTTCTGCAACTTTTACAGCAGCTACAAACATTTTCATCTCCAGCACACCATGTGCTGACTGGACAGGATGACTCCAGCTTTCCATCTTTCAGAGCCTTGACTACAGCTTTTCCAGATGCAATGTGATTAACTAGTAAAGACGGTCTACAAGATTACTGAAGAAGGAGCATTCTCCACTTTCAGTTGGAGACTCAGGCAATTATCACGTGTCCCTTACTCTTGGTTTAGTCTATTTTAGCTTCCCTTTTGTGTTTATGGGTGTGTGACGTGACATGGCAATTTTGCTGTCTTCAGTGTCAAACATGTATAAATATAAAATATATTTGTCAAAACCCTCTCAATATTGTGCAGAAGATTATGCTTTATGTGAACATATTCAACATTAAAACAGTTCATCACTCATTTTTTCAGAATTTCCAACCAAACACAACAAAACTCATGTAGTGTGACTGTCCGACACTCGTTTCTCAAAGTAAGAATTTGAATAAAGCTAAGAAAAATAAATGCAAAAATTCTCAAAACAATACAGAAAAATAATACAGATGTCTATTTGTGAGCCTACTCTTTTCAAAGCCCAAGCATAATGTTTTGAGTCAATTCTGATCAAAAAGATTTTGTCCCACAAATCAAAATCACATGGTGTGACACTATTTTGGGATATTTCAACGGGCAACTGTTTTGACATCCTTGGGAATGAGAGGTCCTTCTTCAGCAAGGTTGTTCAGTACTATTAATACCAGACCATGACAGGTTTCTGAGGTGAGTTATCAGTTTTATGTTTTCAATAAATCAGATTTTGGTGGCACTCTGACAAAAGTCCCACTTCCAGATGTCTTTTGGTGTGACACATTTTTCATAGAAATGCAAAAGAAATTTTATTTTTTTTGTCATAATTACATGTAAATCTATGTTGCTTTGTTATAGCTAGCATCTTGTTAGCATGTTAATGTGTAGCTACAAGACTCAAGGTTGTGCTAAGTGCAGAAAACATAATATGGTGTGACACTTTATCATATGGTGTGACCTGTCTGCCTGTCACGCCATATGATTTTGATTGTCACACCATATGATACGAATTGTAATTTCCTGCAGATATAACAATAAATAACAAAGTCTAATGTATGTTTTGTCCTTTTAAACATTTGTTTGCGTCCATCATCACATAAAAGCTGTAATTATCCACAATAGATTGCGTTTAGTTTAGTTTAGTTTTATTGGGTGATACAGATTTCTAGTTTATCAGACAGACACAGCAGACCCCTTCACAGAAACCTTAGAATGCTGTTTAAGTCTAAACAATGTTTTGTCTTCGTCTTAAACCATACAGTCCCTTTTCTTTTGTCAGCTTGAGGCAAATAATGACACCCTGCGAGGAGAGATGAGTTGCTGAGGCAAAGAAAAGAAAAGTAAACGACAACGGTCTGTTTCCATTCGCTGACCAATAGGAAGGTCTGAGGGAGGGTTTTAGAGGGTGCCTTCATTGTTGATTCAAAAGGCCTTGGGGCAGATTTCTTGAAGCCTGGCAATACATGATATCTAAAATATCATTGGACTAGAACACTGTAGGCAGTGCAACTAAGAGGAACGCAGTTATGAAATGCAGAGAATCTCATCTCATGATCATATGGTGTGACACTATATCATGTGGTGTGACATTCCAAATTGTGAAAATAACACACCTTTATTAATGATAAAATGTGAAAATGTTCATGAAATACATAGAAAATAGTATGAGCAAGAGTCACAAATATTTTTATAATTTTATAGCAAGGTTTGTCACAATAAATAGAAAATACGTTGAAAGACTGACGACATAGGTCTCACATTGAGCAATGATTTAGAAAATAATACACAAATTTAATTAATTTTCACAAAACTATAATGGATCACAGTTTAGTTATGATAAAGGACTTTGATAAAGTGAGTAACTTAAGAAAGGTATAATCCATTTTCATTTTATATACAATTATTTTCATGTCACACCATATGACGATTTTAGGCACTAATGCAACAAATTGTCACATAACTTCTGATTCCAATTGAAAATCTAAAAACAACATATGTTTCTATACAGATGAGAGTTAGTGGAACAAAAGTCAATCATTTTTATGCCTGTTATTTGAAGTTTTTGAAAAAACACTTTTTTCTGGTGTATATGTCACTGACCCTTATACTCATTTTACCCTGTTACATCTTCCTCCGAGTCATTTTCCCCCTCTTCTTGTTTTTGCTACCTCAACTTTGACACACCAATATTCTCATGTAAATCACACTATTTGGTTCAAGCGGACTGGCAGAGATGCTGATCTCTCCATCCTTTAATGTTGCTTAAAAAGACTTGGGAAAACAGGGCACAATTTATACTGCATCAGATAAAAAGGAGTAACATATTGCTTTTTTTGGCAAGTTTGAAAAGAGTGAGCTTTTTATGACAGATACTGACGTTTGTAGCTGACTCAAGTTTTTCCCCTAATTATTTTGAAGGAGGAGTGAGGGAGCATGAATTCAGAGATACGAGCAGAGAGAAGAAGACAGTGGGAGAAAAGAAGTGGGAGGATGTAGTGATGGTTGGCTCAGAATCACAGTGATGCCCGGATCAATTGAAGGACATTTTCAGATCTGTGATTTTAAAGAAATCAGAGGAGGAAGCCAGAGACTACAAAAACAGGGAGTTGAGTTTAAGAAAATATTGACTGTTCAGAAAGACTTAATTCTCAGCTTCTTTTTTTTCTCACACATTTCTCAATACTGAGTTCACAAAAAAACATTCAGTGACCAAATATTTCGAAATTCATGAACTGTTGACTCACAACTAAAACTGTATTTTTTTAGGCACTTTACTATTCTAGAAATTGTGCCATTTAAAAGTCGCATGACACAAAATTACTGTAAATTAGGGTGCAATTTGCTACTTCTAAAAAGAGAAATGCATAATCTACAGAACAGAACGCAGAACATTCTGTAATTGTAGGTTCATGAACACGGGCTGCATGATCAGATGTCCCTGATGAATGCTGCATGTTTGGACATATTCGCAAAATATTGCCAGGGATGGATCAGATAAAGGATGAGGGCCACTTTATCATATTGATAACATTTAGAAAAACAGACATCAGCGATAAACATCAGAACTAAAAATACACTTTCACTGTGGTCCTAATCCTTTTGAGTACATGCTTTATAGTTAAATGAATTAAAGATAATTCCAAGACAATAGTAATACATATTGAAATGCCACCTGTTGTTAGCATTGTTTCCAGTCCTTGTGTAATAAGTAACACAGTGTTTTAGGTTGGTAGACAAATGTTATCAGCGTTCTTTTACAAGAGTTGATCCTGAGATGTCTATCAAGTGTTTAGGTTGCACCAGTGCAGATGAACTTTTGTGCTGAGCTGCGTGTGAGTAAAGACACCTGTCTGAACAGAAGATGTGCATTAGAAAAACATCAAATAAATGGATAGCCTCGGGGTTCAGTGGGATAGCTGCATGTTCTCCATTTATTCATAACTGTCAAAGTCTCAATCAGATGTCACGAAGCTAAAGTGGACTGGATGCCTTTAGACTGTCCATAGGTGTGATTATGTATGTGTTTGCCTGTGTTAGTCCTGTGATGTGACCTGTCATAAATAAATGCTGACATCACATGACCACAAACAGGAGCATGTGCATACTGGGAAATGGTGGAAAAAACATAAATATCCCTTTAAGATATGACAATGGGAATAGGTTTAGTGTTATGGGTCCAGGGAATAGTAAAGGTCTGATTGTGTGTGTTCTGAACCTCTTTTGTCTCTTCATATCTCATTCTGCCGTGCTATCCCAGGGCTTTTCCCACAAATTCTGTATTCACCGAAACATTCTCCTCTGTCCTCTCTTCTTCATTCCCTCTCCTCTCCTTCCACATTCTGCCTGTCTCTACCTGTATCCACACTTTAACATTTGAACGCCCATTTAAAATCAAACTGACTGCACTTCCCACTTGGAAACCCATTCATGATTCCTCATTTACCCTCTTTCTCATCCTTTCCTCCTTGCTTATAGTCTCATCTGTTTGATCTTACCTCAATAACATCAGTTTCTGTATTAGCTGATCTTTCCTCTCCATCTTTTACACCTTATCCATATTGCACAGATTGGATATTACTGAGATGAAGTGCAAAAAGAGGAAATGCGTTCATGTGTCCAGTTAAGAGAGACAAAAGTCCTCCCTAAGGCAGTAGTGTTAACTAATTTTAAGACTGTCTAGGCCCTTTTTACTCTTTTATTATACTGTAGAAGTCTTGTAAGTATACTGTATGATGAAACATATCCAGACATTCATTCTAATAGTGTGCCTCCTGCTGAAAACCTCATTGGACATTTTGTTAAGTTAAAGGCTAATTAATAGTTCTTTAAGCAGTCATTTCCCTGTTTTCTGCTTAGTATATGGAAGTGTGTGTGCGGACGTAGCCGACAAAAACACTGCCAAATTATTTGCATCAATATTAGAACTGGCAAAGTCATGCTTGAAGTGCTAACTGATGATGTCACAGTCAGGGTCCCATGTTGAGGCTAAACAGCATTAAAGATTAACTGCGTGCTTTATTCATTTTATTCATGGGCCTGGAGACTAGCCCATCTCCACACACAGCTTTGCCTGGTTTTAATATTAATGCAAATATTTGTTGTGCAGCGTCACACACTCAACACACACACACACACACGCACACACACACACACACACAGAGAGAGAGAGAGAGTTCTCTGACTTCAGCGAATAGAGAAATGGGTTTCTATCATGCACAGTTCCTCTGAGAATAACCATTCCAACTTAAATGATTCGTACTTTGGTGCCAGTGAGAATCCATCTTATTCTGTCTGACTGTGTCACTGATTAACACAGAATCCCTCGGTGCTGACTAACATTACTTCTGTTCCATTTAAAGAATAAATCCAATATATACAGCAATCACATTTATGATCTCAATCTAGATGAGATTAGAACTGTATTAAAAATCCATTTGCAGTGGAAATCCAGTAATAACTTCCTACTGTACGTATGTGTGTGTTAATATAAAACAGTTGAAATTCAGCTCCCTCCAAGTGTATTTTCTGTATGTTGATATAGGGATGCAACTTTTAAGTAATGTCTTTAATTGATGGTTGGCTTAATAATAATTGATTATTGGCTAATCAGTATTAATACAGCAATAGTTTCCAAATGCACAGATACGCTAAACTCCAAAGTTTTATGAGTGACCTGATAAGAAGCCAAATTTTTAACTTGTCTGTTGGTGTCTGGGGGTGTCAAGATATACCGATATTGACGACACATATAATAATATGATAAAATTGTGTGGATAATCCAGCACAGATGTTTGTGATTCTCTCTTCTATCTCAGACATTGTTGCTGTGAATTAGTTTGGCCTTGATAATCATGAAACTCAGACATCGTGACAACCCTAGTCTGTACTCGACCAAAGATCATTTGTAAGGGAAGAGGTCTCACTCTGTAACGCCGCTGTAACAATTGCAGCGGACACAGCGTGTATATAATCATATCTATAATTCCAACTCTAACAGTGTTGTACATCTTCTCACAGTTTCAGTGGTAGCAATCATCCAGTTTCATATCATAGTAATAACCCTCCACCAAAGGCTTCCACTCTCCCAAGTCACAATAAAGCCTTGGTGGCATCACATTTCACAAAGTCATTCCCATAAATGTAAAATGAGTACAGACCATTAAGTCAGTAGGAAGTAAATGAGAGAAAAGAGGAAGACAAAGAGAGACACAGAAATAAAGACAAGCAGATAGAAACCAATAGGAGGAGAGAGGGGGACAGGAGGGATGAAGGAAGGCACCTCAGAGAGTATCTAATTGAGTTTCATCACCCATGTCTAACTAATGGATTTGTTAGCAAAGACCTTACCAGTAATTTGCAGAACAAGGATTTCAGAGGTGAACAGGTCAACTTTTGAGGTTTCTGGGAAGCAAAAACTCTGAGCTGGATGCAAAAAGTTTGTGTAGATCCAATATTGAACATTGGTGTGTACATAGAAGCTGTGTAATGTGTTTTATGATGACCCTGATGAGGAGCACAAGCCAAAACATGTTGGTCTGACAATAAAGTTGTTCTGTATACTACAAGTGTTGCTGGAGTTTTGACCTCTTCAGACGTTTTGCCTTCTGTATGCACCTGGGGAATAGATGAAGTTGGGCCAGAAACCCTGACTCTTCATATACATAAGAGCAGAAGTACGTGTCGAGAGTTATATAAAGTCATATAAAGTCACAGTTGCTGGATTAATATTCTTTCACTTTCACTCTCTTTCTTTACCACTTTGACAAGAATTTACAGTATATTTAATTATTATCTGCTGAGACATTCTTCAAGCCGGACACTATTTAGTGTCAGTCTTATGTCCACATGTCCATGTCACAACTCATTGAGACATCTTTTTGCGAAAACAATGATAACTTTTAGCCTACAACTGAAAAAGAAATCACAACATACAATATAGACCAAATTACCATGCGGACGTGCAAACAACAAGTCACTTCTGGGTAGAAAACTGGCAGTTGATTTGCAGTATGGTAATGTGTGAAATAGGCAAAGTTGATTATATCTGTTGACATATTCAACTGTAACATGTAGTAACATTCTGCCCTCATGGGTGTTATTTTTTCAGTTCCTTCACTTCCTCCTCCAGTTTGATCCAAGTTTTGCATGTTTGAAATTGCAAAAAAAAATAAATAAATAAAATTAAACTGTAAATATTAAAAGGTTTTTTTTTTAGAAATACAAAAAACAAACAAGAAAAAAAACTGTTAGGTCTACAGCACAGTTTTTCATGTTGACTTTTGAAATGACCACCAGACACATCAATGGAAAAATACTGTACTGAGATCAACAGCTCTTCAGAGGCTCTGATAGGATGATGCAAAATGACAGCCTTATGTGGGTGGAAGCCTTGATAAGTTTCACTTTCGGTTATTAGCGCAGTGTGTCATTCACTAATGTTGGGTCATTCATGATTTTGCATTTGGGTATGTAAACTACTTATGTGTTATACAATATTTTATCATTTTAATTATCACATAGTAAGGCTCTATTTTTATTGTTCTGTTTTTATCAAACATAGACTAAACAAAAACGACGACAGGTGTAAATGCTTTGCAAACCAATACGTCCAATATTCAGTGAAGATCACGGTTGGGCTCAAACAAAGAGAAACAGCAAGAGGAAGTTTGTACTTTGAACTTAAATGTGATTTGCATCTTAGCATGTTAAATGGAAAAATACCATGGTATGTAATACTGTAATGCTACTACTATAATGCTGTTTGTGTTGGTTTAATCATTTGTGTCATTAGGGATTAACAACAAAGATGGGGTCAGAACAGAGCATACTACAAAAAGAAGGCTACAGAGTGGAAAAGGAACCAGGATCTTCTGTTGTTGCTACAAAAGGAGATGAGAAATTTCTCATTAAAAAGATCATTTTACATCAGGTAAGACTTCTTGATACACACACACACATATACATACATATATATATATATATATATATATATATATATATATATATATATACACACATATATATATACATATATATACATATATATGTATATGTATATATACACACACACACACACACACACACATATATATACATATATGTATATGTATGTATGTATGTATATATAAATTCAACTAAATAAAAATATTTGTGCTTTGTTAGCACTAGGGTTGGGCAATGTCTGTTGTGGTTTTAAGGGATATTAAATGGAGGAGAGGACCCAAACGCAGACACACACATACACACACAGGAGGCAGTATTGGGGGAACAAAAAGCGAGCTTTTAATAAATAAGCTGAATGACAAAACAGCAGAGAAAATACGGGGAACTAACTAGGAACTAACTAGACAAAAACAAAGTAACAACTAAAGGCTAAGCAAAGTGCAAACAAAAGCAAAGTACAAAATCAAAAGAGAAACCAAACTACAAAAACTGGAACATGAGGAAACACTGAGGAAACACTGGGGACGAAGCTGGGAGGAAAACACGGGGAAAGACAAACCAAGACGGACGAAGACGAACACAGGCTAACAGGCTAGGAGCTAACACGAAGAAGGACGGGAAGACACGGAAACAGGAACGGGAACATCAAAGAGAACGGCGGAGTGACAGCATACACAGACCAAGACAGAGGGAAACGAACGATCTGGCGAAGACATGAGGGCGAACAAAGGCTATATACACAGAGACACTGATGACGTGCGAGGTACAGGTGGAGTGAGGACGGACACGGACAGGTGAGGGAATCCATGGAAAAACACACAGGAGGAAGTGACAAGTAGGATGCGACAGACAAGGGAACAATTTCAAAATAAAACAGGAAATAAACCAAACAGATACTGAACCATGACAAAAACACATAGGAGGAACTGACAAGCATGACGTGACACACGAGGGTAAAACTACAAAGTAAAACAGGAAACAGAAACAGGCACTGGATCATGACAATGTCTGCTGAATTGGCATATGACAATGTTCGAAGTGAAACAGTATTTTGTTTTCTTATTTTTGAGGAAAACAAATATAAGTTAGTTGCTCATTGGCTCACTATTGTAGTCACTGCTGTTTCCCACTGTCACTCTGACGACAACCTGAAACTGTCTCACTTAGCCACCGACATACATCCTGCTGGGTTTCAAAGGGGCTTTGTCTCTTGGCCACATGACTTTAACATAGCTGTGTTCAGCCTCATAAGCTTAAAATAAAGTCAGCCGGCTAGCTATGCTGAGAAAGCAAAGCTTAGAAACTCTGAATAAATATTGCACTGAAAGAAACACACTGAAGGGACACACAACTTTGTGCCTTCTCTGGTGAGAAATTGGGAGGGAAAGGATGGTTAGGTGATGATAACTTGAGTTGAGCTAGCCCATAATAGTTGTATTCAGTGAGGTAGTTAGTGGTGGGACTGAAAGAGTGACCTGACTTTGCAAGCACAAGTGGAGGCAGCAGGTAAAAGTGCAAGTGAAGGGTTTTGCTTAAGATTCTAGTTTGTTGAAGATTAATTGTTATTTTCAGCAGACATCTGGAAATGCTGATCCAGCATTAAACGAGATGGAAATCCTCAAGACAACAAGCCATCCTCATATTGTGAGCTTCAAGAACTCTTTCCAAGGTAAGTTTTATTCAATGAAAATTGATGATAATTTTTCAAGAAATACTATTGCTGTTAAGGAATTGAACATAGTCACCATATTGCAATCTAAAAAGTCTAAAGTCTAATACCAAAGTTTTTTTTTTATTAATCAGAATCAGAATTCCTTTATTAGTCCTGCAAACGGGGAAATGTGTGTGTTACAGGACTGTTCAATTTCACAATTTCACAATAATAATAATAAAAAAATGTAATAACAAGGTAAGAAATAGAAATAGACTTGTATATACCTACTATGTACAAATATAAGCTGTGTAATTATAAACAGTGTGGCAGTGTAATGTTACTAATATATAATAAATATGGGTATGAAAATTGCCCAGCCCAAAATGAAAAATGAGCTACGTATACAGTTTTTATTGTACAGTGCACAAGTGAGGTCTACTGGGAGCAGTGCTGATTGTAGAGTCTGACAGCAGCAGGAAGGAAGAACCTGCAATACCTCTCCTTCACACACTTGGGGTGTATCAGTCTATTGCTGAAGGAGCTGTGATAGTGACCTGCAGGGGGTGGGACCACCTTCACCAGTGGCAATGACAGCTTGTCCATCATACTGCTCTCTCCCAGCACCTGCACTGGGTCAAGAGGGCATTCCAGGATGGAGCTGGCCTTCTTGAGAAGTTTATCAAGACTCTTCCTACCTGCTGCCGAGATGCTACTGCTCCAGCAGACTACTCTATGGAAGATGGCTGATGCCACCACAGAGTCATAGAAAGTCGTCAGGAGTACCCCCTGTACCCCAAAGGACCTGAGTTTCCTCAGCAGATGGAGTCTGCTCTGATCTTTCTTATAGGTTGCTGCAGTGTGACCAGTCCAGTCCAGTTTATTGTTCAGGTGAACTCCCAGGTACTTGTAAGATGTCACCATCTCAATGTCCGTTCGCTGGATGTTCACCTGCAGGGTGACACTTTTACCTTCAGCATCTTTTAAAAAAAGCCTTTTGTTTTCATTTGTTGTTGCAAATGCAACTATAAACAATTCAAAACAAGTTTTAACACCTTAAAGTGAGTTCAAAGGGAAATAGAAAACAAAATACAAAATGTTATGAAATACTAAGATTCTTCTATCTACTTTTGTTATAAAGAGCACAACACTTACTATGTGGTGATGGACTACTGTCAGGGAGGGAGCCTTGCTTCAAAGATCAGAGGGAGTCCACCTCCACCAGGGTCTCAGGTACAGTCTTCTGAAGCAACCTCAGGACGAGCCACAGAGAAGGGATCCCTCTCCTCTCTCCTGTATTCTCAAAGTAGCATCATTGTTTTGTTGTTTTTGTTTTCTAGGTACTTAGCTGGATTGTAGAGATCAGTCTGGCTTTGAAAACCATGCATGAAAAAGGCTTGACTCACAAACATCTGACACCAGAGGTACTACACATTTTATATGATTGAAAGAATGTGTGTTTCCACATTATCCATCCATTATCTATTTTAAATCATCATAAATGTATCAATGAATCAAGTTTACCTGTTTTTCTATACTTTGTTTTCTTTTTTAGTTAAAATTACAGTTTTTCCATTAATCTTTTCACAGAATGTATTCCTCACTGAATATGGAACAGTGCGCTTGAGCGAATCTGGAAAAGTCTATGAAAGGTACTGTGCTTTTTTATATATACAGTACTTATATATTTATATATATATGTGTGTGTATACAATACTGTATGCACTTGTGCGTGTGTGTATATATATATATACATAAAACAAAAAGTTTAAATAATTTTTGATCATAAAGACATTTGGTATCTAACTTATTGGAAAGTCAAGGTAAACAGTAATGTTTTAAACTCTGATTTTAATGAGCTGACAGTTTTAGCAGGCCTCAGGTATTCAAGAACTTTATTCTACAGGTGGCGAGCATTGAAACTAAAAGCTGTTCCATTTATCGTATTAAGCAGAAATCAGTGAACATACGTTCTCACATAGGTCATATCTTTATCCTGGGCTGATTAAAAAACCAAACAAATGTAAATGTGATGTAAATTCTAATTATTTCGGTTATATCTTTAGCCGTGTCTGCCCTCATATCTAGAGGCTGCTCAAAAACAGCGGATATATTGTTGGACTTGTGCACTCATGTATACTTGACACATCTGGGTGATGCCGTCTAATATGTGTGAACATGTCTGAAGTGTAACCACTCCTAAACAACGTTCTAACAATGCTGACACACTGCCCTCGGCCAATCCACCACACGCTCTCTGAAACTTCCCAAACAGCTGAGTTGAGAGTCGCGGGTGGGCCCTGTAGCTCAGATGTCTCTTGTGAATTAGCCTTAGCGCATCAGTGTCTTTTTCTTCCTTTTCACTTATCTTGTCTTCTTCTTTTTCTGCTTTTGATGTTTAATGGCCATGCTCTAGCTATATGACAGTAAAACATATTTGTCGTATGACTGCGTGCACCAAAAAATCTGTACCAAGACGATTAGGGACAAATTTGTGTACTGTAACATCAATGAACCAATGAACTGTATATTGTTGAAGAAATCATTCAAGTCCTGTTGAATAGTTTGCTGTGGTGATGTGTTTAATCAGAGTCTACCGGTAAACTGGTGAACAGACAGGCACAGAGCGGATCTGAGCCGGTGGGTGATCCCAGAGCAAATGAAACAGCAGCATTTTATACAGTAAGAACAAGGAAGACAATTGGCAGGTTCAAACAATAGGTAAAAAAAAGACATGCTAAAAGGGGGGTCTGCTCTTTGGAGAGTGTGAACAACAGGGGGTGGGGTGAGGTATGGGGCACACATTTAACATAGTGATCCAACCGGGTCTAGACGTCCTTTGATTAACTGGTGTTACGCAAATGTGTATCTGCAGGGTTTAGGAGACAGACAGGAATCACCATTTACGTCTGGAAATCAGAGGGCTCATCGCAGACGTCACTCCAAATGTGTATTTTCTTCCTCAATATACATACAACAATTTTTGTCTGTTTTTTCCACACAGGTCAAAAGAAACACAGTCAACTATTGGATCAGATCGATTGGAAAAAATACAATTTCTGGCACCAGAAGTCTTCACAAATGGGGTGTATGATGCCAAAAGGTAAAATGTTTTTTCGCCAAATGGAGAAATTTACTTCATAATGACTTTGAGGCCCAACACAGCAACAACAAGTATACTTGGTTTAGGTTATTAGAATAGATGAATTATGCGCACAGAAACCAGAGGAATACCACTCCTATATATTGACTTTTTGAGTCAGATGAGCTTTGACAATGTGAACCAGAAATATTGCACAGATGTTTTGGCGCAACAAGAAACCAAGTTTTAAAAAAAAGGAAGTGAAAAGTTTGTTTGCTCAGACCAATGACAGGGTATCTATACACCAGCTTATATGTTACGTACTACAAATAATTTAACAATCCCATAAAAAGTTAAATAAATCTGTATTCCACTACTACTAATTATAATAATAATAATAATAATAATAATAATAATAATAATAATAATTATCATTATTATTATTATTATTATTATTATTATTGTTATCATTATTATAATTATCGCATTTTTGCTTTGTTCATAGTGACATTTGGTCAATGGGATGCATACTCTATGAGCTCTGTACTCAACATTCAGCGGTAAGTTACCCAAGGTTTTGTATGGTTTTCACTCAATACGTAAGGAAAATGTAAAGTACTTCTCTGACATAATGTGTGTCTTATGTTGTGGTAAACGACTTTATTCTGATGTTGAGCGTACAGCAAAGATTAACTTCATAAACATCAAAAGGGCTGGGCAACAGAAACAATATACATACAAAATTTAACAATGAAAAAAATCCACTAAATGAAAATGTGAAATTTAGTATACTCTGGAGCAGTATTTCAGTCAGTACCGCTTAAGTCAAAGGACACAAAGCCTAATCCAATATAAAATTTAAAAAATTGTAATCAGCTAGATCCTTGGTCAAGGTAAATATACTTATCTGTAGAGGCCTGTCTCTAACAAAGCCTGCTTCCAATAAAGGCATGGTACCCCCCTGCAGTTGACGGGAAAAAAGGCATCGACCACTATTTGAGAACTTACATTCAGCTCATTTTCTTGAAAGTCTTTACTTGTAAAATGAACTGACTGGATTAATTACTTTTGGGCTTCACAGCTAGAGTAAAAAATGCATTGATCACAGGAATGTTTTGTCTTTTTTAAAAATATGGTATGTGCACTGTTCAAAAAAATTAAGGTAACAGTTTTATCACACATCAGATCTTGATGAATGAATTATTCAAGTTGAAAATCTTTACTGATGTACATTGTATAAATTGTTGAGAACAAAATTACAGAACAATCAATTGAAACCAAAATCATCAACCCACTGAAGGCTGGATACAAAATCACAACAAAAATCAAAGTGAAAAATGTATATCACATGCTGATCCAACTCATGAATTTTATCATGGCAACTCATAATGTGACTCAGTAGTGTGTTTGGCCCCCATGTGCCTGCATGCACTCCCAACAACATCAACAACTCAAATGGTGTCCTGGGGGATCTCATCCCAGACCTGCATCAAGGCATCAGTGGGCTCCTGGACAGTCTGTGGTAGTACTTGGTGGCGCTAGATGCACTGATACATAACGTCCCATAGGTGCTCAATTGGATTTAGGTCAGGAGAACAACAGGGCCAGTCAATGGCGTCAATGCCTTCCTCAGCCAGGAACTGCCTACACGCATTGAAGAGAAGAGAACGAAGAAGAGAAGAGAAGAGAACGGTGCGCTAATAGCGGACCTGCCAATTCTGGTGTTCTCTTGTGAATGCCATCAAGCTGCACAGGTCCCTCTGTTACTGACAGTTTGGTCAGAAACATGCACACCAGTAGCCTGCTGGAGGTCATTTGGTAGGGCTATGGCAGTGCTCCTCTTGTTCCTGCTCACACAAAGGACCAGATACGGGTTCTGCTCCTGGGTTGATGCTGGGTTGATGCCCTTCTATGGCCCTGTCCAGCTCTCCTTTTGCAATGGCCAGTCTCCTGGTATCTCCTCCATGCTCTTGAGAATGTGCTGGGGGACACAGCAAACCTTCTTGCGACCGCACATATGAATGTGCCATCCTGGATAAGCTACCTGTGCAACCTGATTGGACTGCAGGTACCACTTCATGAGTAGTGACAAGGACACTATCAGAACATGCAACTAGAGAAGAATCTGTTAGGAAGGATAAGGAGAGAGCAACTGTCTGTGGCCACCACATGCAAAACCATTCCCTTTTTGGGGTTGTCTTTCTTTTGCCTCTCCTTTGTACTTTACATTACTTTACATACTTTACGTTACACTAAGACAATTAAGTGTTCCCTTATTTATTTTTTTGAGCAGTGTATCATTATTTCTATATTTATTTATTATCAAATCCCTGGATCTGCCCCTTTATCAGGATCTGCACTAAAAGTTAATCGACCCATCGTTCATCCAGGTTCCGTGGAAATCCGTTCAGTAGTTTTTTATGTAATCCTGCTGACCAACCAGCAAGCAAATAAATGGGCAAGGGTGAAAACATAACCTCCTAGACCAAGGTAACTATCCTGAGGGTTTATTGGATGTTGGGGAAAAATTTCAATCCCATCTAATGAAAAAGCAATTGTTGAGGCTTAGAGTACACATACAAAGAATCACAAAAACAATGACATTTAGACTGATAGACAATCAAAGAGTATGGTCTTTACCTGCTCTAGTTAACACTGTGGGAGGCAGGCTCTGTGTCTACATAAATTAAGCTTTGTGCTCAAACACAGGCTGAAACAAACACAGTGAAAGGATAGTGTTCAGCAGATGTCGAATTTCTGATGCTAAGATGTCAACCATATTATCTGCCTAGACAATTCACCAGTGTTTTTTATTGTTCCTGTGTACATTCCTCCACACGCAAACACAAAAAATGCAATGCAGGAATAGTATGATGTCATCAGCAGCAACATGACAAAACAACCAGATGAAATGTTTATTGTAGCTGGTGATTTCAATCAAACCTCAGAACTGTTTTACCTAAATTCCACCACCATGTCCAGATCCCCACCAGAGGAAAAATATCCTAGATCATTTCTAAACAAATACTCCTGCAGGCTACGATAGCTGAGAATGCAGCATATTAACACAAGTGTATCAGCAGACTTTTGTCTCGTATAGATGAGGTCAGATCCATGTCAGAATCACCATTCCACCAGCAATTTATCATGTCAACCTGAAAACGTATATACTAAAACCATTCAACTAAAGTTAATGTCTCAAAATATGCTAAACAGACTATTATAGTTCCTTCTGTTCCTTCCTTTAGACAAATTCTGAGCAAGATGCTAATCTCAAATATGGCAGAGCATGAATTTTAGAAAGTAACATAGAATTAAAGTAATGCAAAATTACTGTAACCATATTACAAAAAGTCTAAAAAGTCTTTTCTAACAATAATTCTCCTTCAGTTCTCAGCAGAGACTCCAATCAAGCTCATTCCCAAGATAATTGGAGGTTCTTACCCATCTCTTCCAGAGCACTTCTCACCAGAGCTTTGTGAACTACTGAGTGATATATTAAAGAAAGACCCTCAATCA
The DNA here is from genome assembly GCF_040436345.1 of Pagrus major. NCBI lineage: Eukaryota > Metazoa > Chordata > Actinopteri > Spariformes > Sparidae > Pagrus > Pagrus major. The sequence continues at coordinate 25,255,455 of NC_133232.1, read as the reverse complement.
AGACCAACAGTCAGCGAGATCCTGGAACGCCCTATTATGATAAGCTGTCTCTCAGAAAAGGTGTGAAACTTCTGAAAATACAGTTGTGAACTCACTCTCCCACAACACATGCTGTACATCGTTTATTTTTTTTCCCTTGTCAACTTAACATTAAAGGCAACACAATTCTGCCATGTTTCATTAGTGGAGTGATAAACTTAATTTAACCAAGCGCATCTAATATCTTCCTAAACCTGATTTAAAGATTTGTGTATTCTGTTATATTATAGACATATCTGATAACCTTTTAACAACATTTCGTCACTTTCAGGGCTCCATAGCATTGTGATCTCATCACTGAATGGGAAAGACTGGAATTGGATTTTTTTATTCTCATTTTGACTGGAATTGTGTAGTTACTTCCTCATTCTAATTTCTTCCTCTCTTGATCAATTAGAGCTTTAAAGAGCAACTTAGCACCAGACTGAACAGTGCGTTGCACTAAAGAACATTTTGAAATCATCAAAAACAAGTTTTTTAGGATCTTAAGTTACTCTTTAATTGTATAACTGTGTCTGTTTTTTGATAGAGCAAAAGAGCTGTGGAGGACCTCCAGACCAAGTTGGACAATCTGAGGCAAGTGGCAGACGGTTTGGAACGTGTGCACCAGGGCACCACCATCGGCAGTCTGGCAGGAGGAGTGATTGGAGCAGCAGGAGGGATAACATCCATAGTGGGCCTTACACTGGCCCCCTTCACTTTGGGAGCCTCTCTTATTGTCACTGGGGTTGGAGTAGGAGTGGGTGTACTTGGTGGGGTCACTGCTGGTGCTTCCAATATCACTAATATGGTCAATCAGTCTTCTGATCGCAAAGTTGTTCGAAGCATCATTAAAGAGTTTGAAGAGAGAATTAATGCAGTTGTCACCTGGCTCCAGGAGATTACGTTAATTTTAGAGGCAATCAAGGGCAAATGTGACTTAGCTGACCCACTTGACACTGAGGGTAGCCAGTTAAATGAAGGCAACCTGGCCAGGCTTGGCCCCAGGGCAGGGAGGGGCCTAGGAGGCATTGCTGAGCTGATTCGACTTGTTCAGGTGATGAAAATCAGCAGATTTGCAGCACAAACTTCCAGAGTAGTGCGTGTGGCAGAGCTAGCAACAGGTGTGTTTTCTGCTTTATTTCTGGCAGTGGACATCTTCTTCATTGCCATGGATGCAAAAGAGCTACACCACATTAGACAGGCAAAGGCAGTAGAGGAAAGAGCAGAAGAAGGAGGTGCAACTGAATCAGTGTCTGAGACTGAAACCAGTGACTTTGTGTCCACCTCTGACCAAGAGGCTCTAGTGGCAAGCTCAATAATGCAAGAGGTCACGCCTCAGTCACTGAACAAGCCTTCCCAAAACGATACTCAGATCAGATCTGAGATCATGAAATTTGTCCGATCAATCAGAAAGGCAGCAGGTGAATTGCAGAGAGTCTTGGATGACCTTGAAAAAATCACCTCATCTCTCCCTACAGTTAATCATTAGAGAGAGCTGGATCTGATACAGTGATGTTGATTGGTACAAGTCCTGCATCCCTAACATGTTAAAATCCAAAATGACACAGGAAGCTCACTATTGACACGTTAGGGGACACACACCAAATTTTTCCCTTCGCTTTTGCTTCGCTCCACTTGGCTCACATGCTCTGGTCTAATATACACATTTTGATGCACTTCTACTTTATCAGTGATGTGAAAACATCAGATTTCCACACAGTCAGAGAAAGTAAACGTGTTTGTCTGCTCATAGTTAAGTTATAAAATCCCAGCACAACACAGAGCGTCTCTCCTGCTGGGCTGCTGACAGCTAAATTAGAGCTGGGCTAGCTATGGCCATTTTTCATTTGACTGAGTCAGAGGGGTCACTGACCGATGGTTCAACATTGTTTTATAAATAAAGTTTGAGATTTGGGAAATGATTTCTTATATTCAGGTACATTTTCAACATACAGAATATAACCATATGTATAACCTTATAACATCAAATATGAGTTCAAATTAGTCAAAAAACAACACATTTTATTGGGGACACACCAACAGGTGGTCATTTGAGTGGGTCCCAGACACTTCAAGGCTACACTCAAAACCTATCAACATCACTGGGGACTATTGCAGCCCAACAGTCACACTTAATGAAATCTGAAGCACATTAAATTACATGTTTAAGTGTAGGTCCGGTAGAAAATTCTGTTTGTGTTGCCACCTAGTGTTTGCCTCATGCTGTTATCCAACCCTATGTAATACATCAGTTCACATTACACGTTTTGCAATGTTCCATCATATTTGGGTGTTGTCAAAAACACAACGGACCAGGTCTAACCATGTAATGTCAGAAGTGCAACAACAGGTTATTCGACCCAACGCAGTCACTGCAGAAGTGATTACCCTCATTAAAAAAGTAGAAGTTGCTTTTAGAATATGCAGTATGTCGACATTTAAGTAGGTCCACTTAGTCTCATACTCATAGCCTTGATAACAACAATAACTTCAGAAGGGAAATTCTGAGTTTCAGAGAGTAGTTCAAAGGTGAAATTGTTCTGAGTATGATCAATCAAAAACTAGTAATGGTCAAATTAGTAACTTTCTTCAGTCATTGTATAATGATGAATACTGTATCATCATGGTTTTGAGCTTTCTACTTGATTGGATTGTTATTAATAACTCTGTTCATGATAGTTCTGCTTAAATAATGTTCAATGTTTATTGTATGGTTACACAATGTATTTCTGTTTCATGATGTTTTACAGTGCTAGCAACCTTAAAAATAAGAGGTTTGTAGTAGTAGTAGTAGTAGTAGTAGTAGTAGTCCATGGTTGCCAGCAATCTGAACCTTGAGTTTATTCTTGTGTTTCTCTCATATTTTGTCAGGGCTAACTGCATTAACACATGCATGTTTGTGAGTCATTTGACAATTATTTTTTATCATTTTTTGTGCACTTCTTTTGTGATAATTTTGTAGGAACTTGACATGCTGGATGTTTCCTAAATCACTGTAAGCTTCTGATTACCATATGAATCCATTTATAATACATACAAATATTGTCAACATCTGTATTGAAAAAAATAAATAAATCCAAGTTGTTACAAGGATTCTCTCTTCGATAATTATCATTCATCATTAACACCCACATAAAGATGTCAATATTATTATAAATGCCTTTTAATAATATTCTATGTTTAGTAAGTGGTTCACTGGGTCTAACTCTCACATAGCTGTAAAATTATCATTCAGATCTTATGATGTATCATATGATGGCACAGTGACTCAGTGGCTAGTACCAGACAAGAGGAAGGTCTTGGGTTTAAATCTGTCAGCCTTTTCCTCCCACTGAACATGCAGGTGAGGTGAAATGGAAACTTTTTAAATATCCTTAGTTGTAAGTGTGTCATTTTATGTCTATTTGTGTTAATCCTGTGATTTACCCAGTGAGTCTGTTTTTTGTCTAATTCTGCAAAAATATGGTGCTGCTCTTGATTATATACTGTGTTAAATTTCATAATTTGTTCATGGTGAAGCTTTCATCAAATCCTAAAGTGCAGAGGGAAAAAATATACTCTGATTGCCTGACACCCGTCAAGTCAATGGGAAAAGCTTTGTGCAATGTACAAGAAGTTGCTGATGACAAATGTTAAGGTGGTAAGAATCCCCAAGCAATCAGAACTCCTCCTTACTGCCATTTTTTTCTATAATCTGATTAAAACTTGACTGGATTTAAAGGCACAGTATGTAATTTCCAGAGCCAGAAATAAACACCTGCAGTACCATCATATTATCTTCTGATCCAGAACCATTTACGGACTGGAGGAGAGCTCAAAATGACTTTTTAATTTCTGGGATTAAAAAGTGGATTTATCTTCACTCCTGTTAATCAATCTGACTGCAGCAGTGATCCGCAGAGGTGACCTCCATTTTCGGGTGTTAATGTACATAAATATGGAAATATTTGGGATAACGTAAGTACACAACTCAAAAACATATATAACAAAGGTCAAGACATGTTTTGACATGCATAAATGTTACATTTTATAATTTTAATGTTGTGCATATGGTTGAATAATGTATAACCAAAGACAAACAGACAAGACTATCATCTGACATCATCTTTGACAGGGATTTGTATATTTTTTGAGAGGTCAAACAGACTGATGTGCCTCTGCCAACAAGACGGGCTAAAACAAGGTGTGCCCTCCACAGTTTGCCATTGACCTGGTCCCTCCAGTCACTCTAGACACAATAATTGCAGCAGACTTCTGGTTTGCCACTGACACACTGTATGCAGTCACAAAATTGCCAAGTGAACCCTGAAAAATACCACTCACTTAAGCAAACAACACATGGAGAGGCGTGAACATATATTCCCATATGTGCGTGCACAGTGCTAAGAGTTAAATCATTTTCAATTAATCAAGAAAATAAAGACAAATATCTTCAGCACTAGAATGTTAAAACATGTTTCTTTACAATCTGTTATTAAATAAATGAGAATAAACAGTCGAAGCACTATAATTGAAATAAATTCACTCCTCGCACACACACTTCATTTAAACCGGAGCAAAACCATTAAGCTACAGAACATGAACCTCATTTCTCACCACTTGTGCATAAGAAAATGTTTAAATATGGAAAGAAACCGAAATGATTTAATAACCATGTAAAGCATTCACACCAAAAGCCCCAGTGCTTAATTACAGCTAAGAGTACTCCGAGAGTATCTCTTTCCTTATATTAGGAGTACTAATATACTAAGTATATTTTTGTGTATTAAGTAATCCTTGTACCAGAAGTGTACTCTGAGGTTTTCCTGACTTTACATATCCGCCAACTCACTGCCATCTGTGTCTATCTGTGTCTGGTCACTCCGCTGTCACAGAACTGTCATTCACCAAATGAAGGCAGTAACGGACAGTGGTCAGACAAACTGTAGCTGTCTGTGTGTGTGTGTGTGTGTGTGTGTGTGTGTGTGTGTGTGTGTGTTTTCTATTCTATTTTTGTTTTGTCAAAATGACGAGTGTAGCAATGTAGTCCACTGTTAGCAACATTTACATGTATGTGTGTGTGTGTGTATTACTCATGTTGTAGGGACGTAGTTTGTTTACACAATCACATTGTGTCTCTCTTTTGGGGCGAAACTTAAGTCTGAACTATATAAATCATCATATTTTAGGGGGAAGCAATATAATATGTAACATTTATTTAAAAAAGACCTTTGTTGTTTATTTTGTTTAGTTGTGTACTTATTTCTGATTATCATCAGGGCCACTGTAAAAAAAAAGTTTAGTTCTGACATTTTTTCATAATTCTGACCTTTATCTCAGAAATCTGCCTTTACACACAGATTTCTGAGAAAAAAGTTAGAATTGTGAAAAAAGAACATTGATAACTGATTAACTTTTTCAGTCATTTTTCAAGGAAAAATGTCAAATATTTGCTGGCCTGGGTTATTGACTGGTGGAGTCACAACAGACAGTTATTTGGTGGTTATCCAACAATGAAGATAACAACTCCCGTGATCCCACATTACTTGACGACCTCATCAAATTCCATGTTTTGTTTTGTTTTGTTTTTTGTTTGTTTTCTGAGAGACCTCTAAAGGCAGAAATTACATGTGCATTTATG